>NC_083442.1:37069064-37294064 GCF_020745735.1 Hemiscyllium ocellatum | reverse complement strand
CGTAACCCTCAACCTAACCCTAACCCAGACCCTGACCCTACCCCTAACCCGACCCCTAACCCTATCCCTAACCCTAACGCCAAACCCTAACCCGAACCCTAACGCTTGCCCTATCCCTAACCCTAACCCTAACCATATCCCAAACCTAACCCTCACCCTAATCGTAACCCTAACCGTAACCCTATCCCAACCGTAACTCTCAACCTAACCCTAACCTTATCCCAACCCTAACACTAACCCAACACTAATACTAACCCTAACCCAACCCTAACCCTAACCCAACCCTAACCCTAACCGTAACCCTGTCCCAACCCTAACCCTAACCCAACACTAACCCTAACCCTAACCCTGACTCTGACCCTAACGCTCAACCTAACCCTAACTCTGACCCTGACCCTATCCCTAATCCTAACCCAACCCTAACCCTCACGCTAACCCAACTCTCCTTCCCCCCATCCCCCCAACCCTAACCCTAACCCTATTGCTATCCCTAACCCTAACTCGAACCCAAACCCGAACCCAAACCGTAACCCTAACCCTAACCCTAACTCGAACCTGAACCCAAACCCTAACCTCCACCCTACCCAACCCTTTTTAGAAGGGTTAGATAATTTAGAAGGTATGTTTAGTACTTTTGTGGATGACACCAAGATTGGAGTATAATGGATAGAAGAAGGTTAAAAACTGAAAGAACTGAGGATGCTGGAAATCAGAAACAAAACCAGAAATTGCTGGAAAAGGTCACCATGTTTGGCAGCATCTATGGAGAGAAATCAAAAGGTCATGTTTTGGGTCGAGTGACCCTTCCTCAGAACTAAAGATAGCCTGAGTTAACCTATCAATTCTGAACAAGGGTCATTTGACCCAAAATATTAACAATGATATCCCTTCGCAGACACTGCCAGACCAAGTGAAGAAGGCTTTCTGGGAAAACAGTGGGATCTCGATCAACCGGGTCAGTGGGCTGAAAGATGGAAGATGGAGTTTAATTTAGATAAACACATGTATTTTTATAGGTCAGGATTTCTACAGCCAATAATGTGTAGAGTACTGGGGAGTGTTATAGAATGAAGAGATCTAGGGGTATATGTTCATAACTTCTTGAAAGTGGAGTCACAGGTAGACAGGCTTTCAGCATGCTTGCTTTCATCAGAGTATTGAGTACAGGAGTTTGGACATCTTGTTGTACAAGACATTGGTAAAGCCACATTTGGAGTACTGCCAGCAGTTCTAGTCGTCCTGTCATAGAAAGGATATTATTAAACTAGAAAGAATGCATAAGATTTATTAGGATGATGCCTGGAATGGAAGGTTTGTGTTATAAGGAGAGGCTGGATAGGCTGGGATTTTTTTTCCCTGGAGCATAGGAGACTGAGGGGTGACTTTATAGAGGTTTATAAAATCATGAAAGGCAAAGGCAAAATAGAGAGCCAACAGTTTTTCCCATGGTAAGGGAGTCTAAAACTGGAAGATATAGGTTTAAGATAAATGTGGAAAGATACAGAAGGGTCTAGAAGGACAACTTTTTCACTTAGGGTGCTGAGCATCTAGAAAGGACTGCTAAAGCCAGTGGTGGAAATGAGTACAATTTTATCATTTAAGAAACATTTGCATCGATACATGGATGGGATAGGTATGGAGGTATATGGATCAAACACAGGCAAATTGGATATATTAATTGTGAAAACTAGGTGGCACAGCTAAGTTGGCCAAAGGGCCTGTTTCCATGCTGTACACCTCTAAGTCTCTATGAGTAACTGCTCATATTCTGTGAATGCATTTTTCAAACAGGTCTTTTAATAAAGGTAGGAATCCCACATATTTCTATCTTTTTTCCACTTGTTCTGCCTTCAAAGAGTACATGAACATTAAGCCTCTCTGCTCCTGCACCCTCTTAAACACCAGGCCTCTCTGCTCCTGCATCTACTTAAACACCAAGCCTCTCTGCTCCTGCACCCTCTTAAACACCAGGCCTCTCTGCTCCTGCACCCTCTTAAACACCAGGCCTCCCTGCTCCTGCATCTACTTAAACACCAAGCCTCTCTGCTCCTGCACCCGCTTAAAATTGTATAATTTAGTTAATATTATCTTATTATTTCCAGCAAAATACATCACTTTCTAATTTTCACAAAAATTGCATCTGTCATGAATCTAGGCAAAAGTGAGGACTGCAGATGTTGGAAATCAGAGTCGAGGTTAGGGTGGTGCTGGAAAAGCACAAGAGGTCAGGCAGCATCCGAGGAGCAGGAAAATCAACGTTTCAGGCAATAGCCTTTCATCAGGAATCATCGGGCAATAGCACTTCCTAATACCACCCTAATCTAGACTCTGTCATGAATCTGCTTATTTCACCAGTCTGCTAATGGCGTCGTGGTATACTTTTCTGGACTCCCATGTTGTTTACTACCTTTTCAAATTTTGGATCATCTGCAAAGTTTGAGGTTCTGCCATGCATACCCAAGTCTAAGTCATTAATACATCTTTAAAAAAAGCACTCTTCCTTGCAATAATCCTGGGGCCATTATATTTCCTTCCATTCTGAAAAGTAGTCCATTGCCATTCATAGAACTATAAATAATACAGAACAGAAACAGGGCAGTCAGCCCACCACATCTGCACCAACCATGATGTCATTCTAAACTAATGCCATCTTCTTGCACATGGTCCATATCCCTCTATTCCCTGTATCTGTCAAAATGCCTCTTAAACTTTGTTATTGTATCTGCTTCTACTGCCCCCATCCCACCCCAGCCCCCTTCCAATATGTGTATCAGGCACCTACAACTCTATAAAAAAACTTACCTCACACATCTTTGAACTTGCTCCCTCTCACCTTAAACCTATGTCCCCTTGACATTTCCACCCTGAAAAAAAGACCAAACTATCCCTATCCAAGCCGCATCATGGCTTAGCAACCTTTATACTCAATGCTCTGACTGATGAAGGCAAGCATTCTGTACTATATTATTGATTTGTGTTGTCACTTTCAGGGAACTATGGATTTGTATACCAAGATGCCTCTGTACATCAATTTTCCCTTAGAGTCCTGATTTTTACTGTATACTTTCCTTTTGCATTTAACCTCCCAAAATGCATCACCTCACGCTTGTCTGGATTGAACTCCATCTGCCATTTCGCCAACCAACTTTCCATTTGATCTATATCCTGTTATATTCACAACTTGACTGTGGGAGATTAGAAATGTAGTTTCTGCAGGTGGTGGTGGTTAGAGATGTTGTTTTTGCAGATGGGTGAGGGGATGTTGTGGCGGGAGGGGAAGGGGAACATTACATAAACGGTCGCAGGATTCTTGCAGCATACTTAAGGCCAAGATTTTAATGAATATAGTTTAAGAAATAGTTTTAAACTAAGAGATAACTTTAAAGTGTTTTAGCTGACCACAAAAGAAGCAGTAGGGGCTTTTCACAATAAGCTTATTGTTTGATAAGGGGACCTGGATAAAATAATAAGACAGGCTGTAACAGACAAGGACAAGGACAGCAGGGTAGTCAGATAAGGAAAATTAGAGAAAAACAAGTGAGGTAATCGGCTTATGATAGGATGGGAAAAGGGAGGCGTGATTCCGCAACTTGCAAATTGAATAAGAATGCTTACATGCTTTGTTTTCGTGCGCTTTTGCTAGCCTGATTTCTTGAGCAAAATGCCCGTTCTTGCAAGGCCATAAAGAATAAAATGTTCTTGTTTCCAAGGCTTTGTCTCAGTCTGAATTGTGAGTGAGTTTTGTTTCTCACATTGACCATGCTGTTTGCAAACTTATTAATCAGACCATCTTCATGTTCATCAAAATCATTTTTATATATTACAAACAATAGAAGTCCCAGCACTGATCCCTGTGGAACACACTGGTCACAGACCTCCAGTCAGAAAAACACCCTTCCACAACTACTCCATAACACCCCTGAATGACTATATTTGATATGACTATATATCAAATGTATTTAATTGGCTGTAGAACATTCTGGGCATAAGGGAGTCAAAGCTACAGGGTGGGCAAGAGTGTGGAATTGAGGCCACAATCAGGTCATCCATGATTTTACTGAATGGCAGAGCTGGCTAGAGGAGTCAGATTGGAAAACACAGTCGATCAGTGTGTAACTTATCTGTCAAGTCAGATTTAATATCTTATTTATCTAATTAATTTATTTCAAGTTTATTCTTCACCTTAGACTGCTACATCCCATATTAGTTACATATTTGCTCATGGGTTTCACAATCTGCTTCCAGTAGCAACGTCGGACAATTTTTAAATCCTAACAATGACAATGAAAAAACACTGAATCAATTGGAAATAAACTTTAATCATCTTACTTTGGAACCAGCACTGAAGAAGAAAGAAAGGTTAAGAAATAAAACAATGAGCTAGCAAATAGCTACTTCGGAAAATCATTACTAGTCAATTACATTCATGAAACAGCCTCTCCATTAACAGGTACTGATATAAAACTTGGATTGTTTGACAGTACTTTATAATCAAAATCAGAATGGTATCAGTTGAGCAACTTTTAATAATTCTAATAATTACTATAATGACAGACATCTTACTAAACTACAAACTAAAATCCCATTTCATTCTAGTTAATTCTGTGGCTTTGCACCGCAGACAGTAATCTCATTAGTGCACAACCACATTCATGTCACATGGACAACTAAATCCCATTTGGCGAACCACAAATTATAGGCAACATATGTCAGTTTCCAACTAAGATGCTGAAAAGAGACACATCTTAGTTTTATTTTAACTGAAAATATCATAAGTAACATGCACAAATGCGTGGTTTAATGACACAAGTAACAGTTTTGACATTGAAACATTAGTCATAAATTGACTATGTAATTTGCACATTATTGGATAATTTTAAATTTTAACATAGTCGTGTCAGATAGCAGCACAGGTACCAAAAAAAACTGGCTTTTGACAAGATTGATATATTGTGGCTGAGTTAGGGTATCAAGCATTTGTAATTAAATGAGGCACAGATCCACTACGACCAAACTGAATGGTGGTACAGGAGTGAGATACAGAAAGTCTCCTGATGTTAGGACGGCTGTGTCAAAACATTAAATATTATCTCAGCAATGTGTACAACTTGCTAGATTTCCTGCAATAGTCTACTTAAATACACAAAGTCCAACATCAAGCCTCCTTTAGTTTGGTGAAGTGGATTTAGTGAGCATCATGCTATAAAATCTTCCTTTACATTGACAGATAAACAATATAAAGAATATGAAACACAATTAGTGTATGAAATCACACTTCCAGTTTGTACCTATTTCAAAATCAGATGGTAGAGGGAACTTTAAAGAAAAGCAGTGGACAAAGAATTTCTGTTTATGTAAAACAAGACCATTCACAAATGTATAAACACAAAACAAGTTCAGTCATACAAACAAGACCTTGAGACAGGTTTAAACATTTTGTTAAAACTTTAAAAAGTTAGATGAGTAAATTTCTGTTCAGTTTTTAAGTCCCATATTCAACAGGAGTTTACTGAAAATTGACTATCCAGTTAAAAACCAGATAAAAGCTTGCTCCAGAGGAATAAAAAGCAAAGATTTGCATGTATTTGGATCATTCAAGACCACATCTGAAAACCTTGTATAGTCGATGAAAGACTTTTTGACGTCTGTTTTAAAGTAGGAAGGACAATGATAATTTATGCACAGAAAGCGTCCAGAAACAACAATGTGATAATGACCAGATTATATGTTTTTCTCATACTGTCTGAAAGAACAAATACTGGCCAGGACACTAGCAATAACAAACTTCCTCTTCCTTAAAACTGTTTCATGAAATTTTTTGTGCTTTCTTGAGAAGGCAGAGGGAGCCCTGTTTTAATGTCCCATCTTCAATACAGCAGTCAGTACAGCACGGGGGTGCCAAGCTTGATTTTTATGCTCAAGACTCTAGAATGAACTCAGTACTTTCTGACTGGGAGGTGAGAGTGCCATAAAATAAGCCACATCTCACTCAGAATTCATAACAATACATAACTAAATTGGTGGGACGAAAGGTCTAATAACAAACCACTACTGTATGACAGAGATCCCCAATGTGCAGTGTTTTTTGACATGCCTACACAGTTAACAAAGAGAGAAAGGTGACTGAATAAACAACTTGCAAACTCTGGTTACAGGTACTCCTAGGTTGCAACACATCTTAACATTATATTAGAAGCAAACTTTCAAGTTAGTCCCACAAATGAATAAAGTCCGCAGTTAAAACTGGAAGTTTCCACTGTACCCTGACTTCTGGATAACAGTGTCCTGCTGAAGTGCTCTTAGAGTACATCAGTAGCTGAAGGTGGAAGACTAGTTGAAGAATGGCTTTGGCTTCCTTCACTCCTGTGCACTCTTATCTCATGTTTTAGTTACTTAATCCTAATTTGTTAAAGTATGCGATCTGACAACATTTGTTCCAATGAAATACAAATCCTGAAGAAACAACACTTGGTGCCAGTGATCGTTACAAGTGGAGATTTTGTGATTCAGGTTTTACTGCATCAGGTCATGTGGCAGAGAATGGATGATGCTGAACTAGAGCTAAATGGGTCTTCACTTCTGGTCCATTATGCTTTTCAGACATAGTTTCATATGTGTGTTTTTATTGCTCATCTGGATTACACAATCCCGGACAAGTTCAATGAATATCTGAGGCCAGAGTTTCTGTAGAGATTCGTTTTTAACATCAATAAGAGCAGCATCTTTAACCAGTTCCTGCACATATACTTGGCAAAATGCCTTTGTTTCCTGATTTTAAATAAGGGACAAAACAAAAGAACAGTTAGTAAATAACTTATTATATATGTAAATACATTTGTTTGTCTTCCTATGCCTTGCATCCTCTACACTTAATATTCTCCTCAGAGTTCTGAATAAAGATATCCAACACTTTGAAAATGTTAACATGATCTTTGTGATCGGGTCAGGTTGCATTTCTCTGTGGCAAGACTGGGAAATAATGTTTGGCAGATGCAAAGTTGCATCTCATCATTACAATGCTGGATTCATACAATTCTTTTGTCATGTACAGTGGAAGTGTACATACATAATTTTTTGACAGAAATAATCAGATGGATTTGGTGCGTCTTCACCAATCAGATCTAGAGATTAAAAGTACAGCATTCTTACCTAAAATAATTTGAGCTGGCCATTTCTATAAATGTAATGTGTGTTATCAGTGCTAATTTAATAATGGCTATCGTAATCCACCTGCAGCTGCTACAAGTAAGAGAGTTTTGAGCAGACATGTAACTTTGGTTACATCTTAAATCCTGCAAGGAGATGAATCCATGGCCAAATGTACGTTGTTTGTTCTTCCTAAATTTTAGTGTGGCTGCATTTTGAATATCAGCATTTTATACCTGGCAGATGCAGTTAAGAGACACAGAGCAGGGAGACAGGCTCAACTTGTGTAAATTGACCAGGTTTCCTAAACTGAAATAGTCTGATTTGTCTATCCCATATCCCTCTTAATCTTTCCTAAACATGGACCTTTACAAATGTCTTTTACATGTAGTAATTGTACCCACCTCTATCACTTCCTCTGGCAGCTTATTCCATATAGGTACCACCCTCTGTATGAAAATGTTGCTTCGCAGATCCCTTTTAAATCTTACCCCTCTCACCTTAAACCAATGCCCTCTAATTCTGGACTTGCCCCACTGCCAGGGAAAAACCTTGTCTATTTACCCTATCCAGGACCCTCATTTTATAAACGTCTCTAAGTTCATTCCTCAGCCTTCTAAGCTTCAGGGGACAAAGTCCCAGTCTATCCAGCCTGTTCTTATAACTCAAACTTTCTTGTCTTGGTAACATCCTTGTAAATCTTGTTCTTAGTAAATAAACACAGTGACTGACTCTGAACAAACTTTTGTCTTCATGGATATTATCAGAAATGAACAATTATTTTTGTGGACTGGATTCCCGTTTAATGTGGAAGGTTTTGTCATTATTTGTAAGTCAAACCCAAAACAACTGCTCCATGAGTGGTGGTGTTTGCCACAATGCAGACTTCAACAAAATAAATGCTGTTTGTTCTTTATGTCAATACATATCTCCAATAAAACCAATTAAAAGTTCTGAACTGCAATTGGTTGGCAACTTTAAGATTTTGTTGTAAACATTTGAAACTATTACCATTACTTTTTTTTCACCACCCTGGTAGGTAACTGACCAGATTTTAGTTACCGGTATTTACATTAAAATGAAAATCATGGGGTGTCATGGCTAAGAGCAAAGGATAGGGCACAAGTCAAACCTTATGCAAAATATTTTGAGGATTTACCTCGATTTATACTTTTTTTTTGCATGAAACATTCCAAGTCAGGTATAAAGCACTTTCTACTTGACTTTTGTGGGACGGTTTAGTTCAGTTGGGTGGATGTTCCTGGTTTACAATATAGTGTAATGACCACAGTGTAGATTCAACTCCTGCTCTGGCTGATGTAACATATTCTCCTTCTTAACTTCTCCCTTCAGCTGAGGTGTGGTGACCCTCAGGATACAGCTCTCTCTCTCTAATGAGAGAAAGCAGCACCGTGGCCTGGTAAGACTATGGCTACTTTTCTTTAGTCAAATATATAAGACAAGCACTCCTTATTTTGGTCAGAGTCATCTTTTTGTTTATTACAAGAGCTTTAATGGACAGTCTTATACTGTTAAATTGGGCCAATGCTGTACAAACATGTATTAAGAGCAATTATATGTAACAGGGGAGACTTGAATCTCAAAGGTTTACACTAAATTTAAGCCCAGGTCACTTTACTAGGTTGTAACAATTCTTTGAACTGTGAAACATAGAAACAATGACTAGGAGTAGACCATTCAGCCCTTTGAGCCTGCTCTGCCAATTAATATGATCATGATTGATGCTATATCTCAATGCCAGATTCCTGCTTTCTCTTCATTACCTGCGCTGCCTTTAACATCAGAAAATTTATCAATTTCCTTTTTGACTCAGTGGCAAGGTCTCCACAACCTTCTGTAATAGTGAATTCCATAGGTTGACCACTCTCCAACTTAGGAGAAAGTGAGGACTGCAGATGCTGGAGATCAGAGCTGAAAATGTGTTGCTGGAAAAGCGCAGCAGGTCAGGCAGCATCCAAGGAGCACTCTCCAAGTTAAGAAATTATTGTTCATCTCAGTCCTAAATGGCCTACCCCATATCCTGAGACTGTGTCCCCTTATTCCGCACTTGTCAAACGGGGGAAATATCCTCTCTGCATCTAGTCTGAGTAGCCTTGTTAACATTTTATGCATTCCAATCAGATCCCTTCATATTCTTCTAAACTCTAGTGAAAACAAGCTCAGTCTCTCATTATAAAATTGCCCAGTAATCCCTGGTATCAGTCCAGTGACCCTCTGCTGCACTGTCTCCAAAGCAAGTATATCCTTTTTTAGACAGGGAACCCAAAATTGCACAAGATACTTCAGGTGTGGTCTAATCAAGGCCCTGTATAACCGTAATATGACATCCCTGCTATGAACTCAAATCCTCTTGCAATATACCATTTGCCTTCCTAATTGCTTGTTTGTCTACTTTCATTGACTGGATGTACAACTGACATACAAATCGCTTTGTACATCCACATTACCCAATCTACTACCATTTAAATAATATTCTGCCTTCCCATTTTTCACACCAGCATCTATAATTTTACATTTATCCAGCAGCTACCATTTATTTGCTCACACACGCAACTTGTTTAAATCATGTTGAAGCCACACGGTTTCCTCCCACAGTCCAAAGATGTGCGGGTCAGGTGAATTGGTCATGCTAAATTGCCCGTAGTGTTAGGTAAGGGTTAAATGTATGGGTGGGTTGCGCTTCGGCGGGTTGGTGTGGACTTGTTGGGCCGAAGGGCCTGTTTCCACACTGTAAGTAATCTAATCTAAAATAAAAAAAACTACTCATAACTCACAATCCTACCGGTTTTGTGTCATCAGCAAACTTGGCTTTATTGCATTTGGCTTCCTCATCCAGGTCAATTATAGGCATTCTGAATAACTGGGGCCCAAACATTAAACAGTCAAGCATGGTACCCCACTGGAAACTGTCACCCAGAAAAAATTATTCTATTTCCTGTCTGTTGAATAATTCTCCATCCTGCGATATGTTACTCCAATCCTACATGCTGTAATTTTGCTCACCAGCTTTTTATGTGGCATCCATGTTAATACTTGAGAAGTGTGGTGCTGGAAAAACACAGCAGGCCAGGCAGCATCCGAGGAGGAGAATCGACGTTTCGGGCATAAGCCCTTCTTCAGGAATGAGGCTGATGTGCCAAGCGGGCTGAGATAAAAGGTAGGGGGGAGGGAACTTGGGGGAGGGGCGCTGGGAATACGATAGGTGGAAGGAGGTGAGGGTGAGGTGACTTCGGCAGAGTGGGAGGGGGAGTTGAAATGTTGAGCCACAGGGCGGTGGGGTTGTTGGTGCGGGTGTCCTGGAGATGTTTCCTAAAGCGCTCTGCTAGGAGGCATCCAGTCTCCCCAATGTAGAGGAGACCGCATCGGGAGCAATGGACACAGTAAA
The DNA here is from genome assembly GCF_020745735.1 of Hemiscyllium ocellatum. Taxonomy (NCBI): domain Eukaryota; kingdom Metazoa; phylum Chordata; class Chondrichthyes; order Orectolobiformes; family Hemiscylliidae; genus Hemiscyllium; species Hemiscyllium ocellatum. Next base: position 37,283,512 of record NC_083442.1, on the reverse strand, counting down.
TGATATTGGTGGATGTGCAGATAAAACTTTGATGGATGTGGAAGGCTCCTTTAGGGCCTTGGATGGAGGTGAGGGAGGAGGTGTGGGCGCAGGTTTTGCAATTCTTGCGGTGGCAGGGGAAGGTGCCAGGATGAGAGGGTGGGTTGTAGGGGGGCGTGGACCTGACCAGGTAGTCACTGAGGGGACGGTCTTTGTGGAAGGCGGAAAGGGGTGGGGAGGGAAATATATCCCTGGTGGTGGGGTCTGTTTGGAGGTGGCGGAAATGTCAGTGGATGATTTAGTTTATGCGAAGGTTGGTAGGGTGGAAGGTGAGCACCAGGGGTGTTCTGTCCTTGTTACGGGTTGGAGGGGTGGGGTCTGAGGGCGGAGGTGCGGGATGTGGATAAGCTGCGTTGGAGGGCATCTTTAACCACGTGGGAAGGGAAATTGCGGTCTCTAAAGAAGGAAGCCATCTGGTGTGTTCTGTGGTGGAACTAGTCTTCCTGGGAGCAGATACTGCGGAGGCGGAGGAATTGGGAATACGGGATAGCATTTTTGCAGGAGGTAGGGTGGGAAGAGGTGTAATCCAGGTAGCTGTGGGAGTCATTGGGTTTGTAAAAAATTTCGATATCAAGTTGGTCGTCATTAATGGAGATGGAGAGGTCCAGGAAGGGGAGGGAGGTGTCAGAGATGGTTCAGGTGAATTTAAGGTCAGGGTGGAATGTGTTGGTGAAGTTGATGAATTGCTTAACTTCCTCGCGAGAGCACAAGGTGGCGCCAATGCAGTCATCAATATAGCAGAGGAAGAGGTGAGGAGTGGTGCCGGTGTAATTACGGAAGATCGACTGTTCTACGTAGCCAACAAAAAGACAGGCATAGCTGGGGGCCATGGCTACCCATTGGTCTGGAGGAAGTGGGAAGATTCGAAGGAGAAATTGTTAAGGGTGAGGACCAATTCGGCCAAACGAATGAGAGTGTCGGTGGAAGGGTACTGTTGGGGACGTCGGGAGAGGAAGAAACGGAGGATCTGGAGGCCCTGGTGGAGGTGTAGAGGGATTGGATACCCATGGTGAAGATGAGGCGTTGGGGGCCGGGGAAACAGAAGTCTTGGAGGAGGTGGAGGGCGTGGGTGCTGTCTCAAACGTATGTGGGGAGTTTCTGGACTAGGGGGGATAGGACGAGGTAGGTAGAAATGAGTTTAGTGAGGCAGGAGCATGCTGAGACAATGGGTCGACCATGGTGGTCAGGCTTGTGGATCTTGGGAAGGAGGTAGAACTGGGCAGTGCGGAGTTCCCAGACTATGAGGTTGGAAGCTGTGAGTGGGAGATCTCCTGAGGTGATGAGGTTCTGTATGGTCTGGGAGATGATGGTTTGGTGATGGGGGGGGAAGGGGGGGGGGTTGGGTCATGGTCGAGGGGGCGGTAGGTTGGCTAGGGGCATGGGACGTTCTGCAGCCAAAGTCGATTGCCAGAATATTATCATGGCCCATTGTCTCTGCAGTATTCAGTTTCTCCAACTGTTTCTTGATATCATGTGGAATGAATCGAATTGGCCAAAGACTGGCATCTATGATGCCAGGGTTCTCATAGGAGGCCAAGGCAGATCAACACCCAGCATTTCTGACCAAAGATTATTTTGAATGCTTCAGCCCAATGTTTTGCACTAAAATGCTGGGCTCTCTTATCATTGAGGATGAAGATATCTTTGGAGTCTCCTCTTCCTCCAGTAAGCTTTTTAATTCACCATCACCATTCATGCTGGAAGTAGCAGGATTGCAGAACTTAGATCTGATCCATTGGTCATGGAATCTCTTAGCTCTGTCTATCACTTGCTGCTTATGTCACTTAGCACTCAGGTAGCCCTGTTTGTAGCTTCATCTGGTGCACAGCGCATTTTTAGATATATTTGATGATGCCCCTAGCAGTCATCCTTACAGCATCATACATCCAGAAGATATCCTTTGGCCCATCAAGTCTGTATCACCAAAAATGCACTACTACCTACTACCTATTCCTAGTTTCCCATATTAGGCACTTGAAGTGCTCATCCAAGTATGTTTTAAAGGTCCCATCTCACCTATCCTCCCAGGTTGCGCAATGTTCATTGAACCACAGTTCAATGAACCCTGGCTTGATCATCTTGGTAGATTGAGGGATGTGCTGACCCATGAGCTAGCAGATTGTACTGGAGTACAATTTTGCAGTTGCTGATGGCCCATGATGTCTCATGGAACCCAGTCTTAAGTTGGTCTGGCAGCAAATTACAGAGAAAAACAGAGTTAACATTGTGCATCCATTGATGAAGAATCACCATTCCCTTATCACCTACCACAGATCACTCAAGTAGCAATCTTCTTTAGGACTCGACCAGTTGAATCAGTAGTACATTGGACATTGAAATCTCCCACACAGAGTACATTTTGTGCCCTTGCCAGTCTTTGTGTTTCCTCCAAGTGTTGTTCAACAAGTAGGAGAATTGATTCATTAGCTGAGGGAAGATGGTACATGGTAATCTGCAAGAGTTTTTTTGTGTTGACCTGATACCATGAGATTTCATGGGGTCCAGAGTTAATGTTGAGGACTCCCAGGTCTGCTCCCTTTTGACTTTATCTCATTGTGCCATCACTTCTGCTAACCTGACTTGTCAGTGGGACTAGACATTCCTAAGGATGGAAATGGTGATTTTGCAACTCTATATGTAAGGTATCATTCAAGAATATGTTGTTTGACTAGTTGTCCAATTTTGGCACTAGTCCTCAGGCTTTTCAGGGTCAACAGGGTTATGTTTGACTGTCCTCCGAAATGGTCTAAACATCCCATACAATAATAAAGAAACAATGATTGATGTTTACCTTGAATTGTTCAGTGATGATGTCTTTATTAGGGTAATTCATGATTGCTCGGCCTACTGTCTCACCTCCAAGCTTTATACTATCCTTTGATTCCTCCAGGGTTATCCCAGATTTCTTTCCTTTTCCCTCTAGTATGAATTGCAGCTGTTTCTTCCTGAGAAAACAGAGAAATAAAACACTAAAAGCAGTAGCTGTAAAGATATTTGATGGGTTGGTGGTCACCTTTCAAAATTCTATAGATTCTGGAATAGTTCCTGCAGGTTGGCAGGTGACAGGCCACATTATTTAGAAAGAAGGGAGAAAGAAAACAGGGAGCTACATAGGGACAGTGTTTTCTTTTATGGCGATGACAGCTTAACTCATTGTTACTAATTCATTGTATCAGCAAATACTGAAACATAGGCTGCAATAGCAATATATGCACACTGTCAGTTAAGCACTATCAAATGGAGTTTTTTTAAAAAATCAACCTGTTGAGGAAGGAAAAGTAGACATACGATGCATACCAGAATAACAGCAATAAAAAGATCAGGAAGAGTATATCAAGTACAGGAGAAAGGCTAATTTTGAGAATAAAGAAGGCTAAGAAGAAGCATAAGGAAAGGATGACAGGCTGTGCTAAACAAGTAATAAAATTTTCTTCAAGCATATTAATAGTAAAATATTAGCGTGGGGCCCATAAGGAACAAGCTGGGTAAGCTGCTCACTGAAGCAAAGGATAGGGCAGCGGTACTAAATGAATATTTTGCTTCTGTCTTTCCCAAATTAGAAGATGGCGACAATGCCCCAGTTGAAAATATGGATGTTGAGCAACCGAACAATTTCATGAAAGATAAAGAAGTGCCAAAAACGCTGGCAGCACTCCAAGTAGAGAGGTTGCCATGCTCAGATGGGATGCATCCTAGATTTCTGATAGCATTAAGGGAGCAAACTGCAAAGCCGTTGACAGAAATTTTCAAGACTGCTCTGTGCACAGAATTAGTCCTGGTAGTCTGGAGGATTGTAAATGTGACACCATTGTTTAAGAAAGGGACAAAGGGCAACGGGGTTAACTACAGACCTGTCAGTTTGATATTAATAAGCAGAAAACTGATGGAGGCCAGAATACAGAATAAAGTATTATACACTTGGAGAAAAATAAGCTAATACCAGACAGTCAACATATCTTTGTTAGGGCAGGTCATGCCTGACAAATTCAACTGAATTCTTTGACAAAGTGACATAGACAGTGGATGAGGGTATTACTGTGGATGTTGTATACAGTCAGTTCTTCTATAATAGGATGGTCGCATTCTTGTGCAAGCCCGCATTTTAGAAAAATCACACTTTAGAAAAACAAGTGTTATAACAGAACAAACTGTATTTGGACTTCCACAAAGCATTTGATATGGTGCTACATGGCAGGTTGGTGAGCAAATTAGAAATGATTGGGATTGATAGCATGGCAACATGGATCAGAAGTTCATTAAAATATTGGAAACAGAGGCCAAGTATAAATGAACATCTCCCTGGATTCCAGTGATCTAACTTTGCTAACCAGTCTACCATGTGGAACCTTGTCGAATGCATTGCTGAAGTCCATATAGGCAACTTCCACTGCTCTGCCTTCATCAATCTTCTTTGTCACTTCTTCAAAAATGTTACTTCAATCAAGTTACTGAGACATGATTTCCCAATCACAAAGTCACATTGACTATCCCTAATCAGTCCTTGCCTTTCGAAATACACATAAACCATGTCCCACCAACAACTTACTCATCACTGATGGCAGGCTCACCGGTCTATAGTTCCCTGGCTTTTCCTTAAATAATGGCACCACATTCGCCACCCTCCAGTCTTCCAGCACCTCAACCATGGCTATGAATGAGTCAAAAGATGGAATGCTGGAAAAGCACAGCCAGTCAGGCACCATCCGAGGAGCAGGAGGGTCGACATTTTGAGCGTAAGCTCTTCATTAAGAATGTGGATTTTCATTCCTGATGAAAAGGTATGCTTGAAACGTCAACTCTTCTGCTCCTCGGATACTGCCTAACCGGCTATGCTTGCCCAGCACCCCATTTTTTCACTTTGATCTCCAGCATCTGAGCTACAGGGAGAGGCTGAACAGGCTGGGGCTGTTTTCCCTGGAGCATCGGAGGCTGAGGGGTGACTTTATAGAGGTTTATAAAATCATGAGGGGGATGGATAGGATAAATAGGCAAAGTCTTTTCCCTGGGGTCAGGGAGTCCAGAACTAGAGGGCATAGGTTTAGGGTGAGAGGGGAAAGATATAAAAAGAGACCTAAGGGGCAACTTTTTCACGCAGAGGGTGGTACGTGTATGGAATGAACTGCCAGAGGATGTGGTGGAGGCTGATACAATTGCAATATTTAAGAGGCATTTGGATGGATACTTGAATAGGAAGGATTTGGAGGGATATGGGCCGGGTGCTGGCAGGTGGGACTAGATTGGGTTGGGATATCTGGTCGGCATGGACAGGTTGGACTGAAGGGTCTGTTTCCATGCTGTACATCTCTATGGCTATAACTCTATAACTACTGATGATACAAATGTCTTATCAAGGGGCCGATCAATCACTTCCTTCACTTCGCACAAAGATCTAGGATAAACCAGATTATGCCCCAGGGATTTATCCATCTTTATGCATTTTAAGATATCCAGCACCAACCCCTCTGTAATATGGACACTTTTCAAGAAATCACTATTTACTTTTCCAAGTTCTTTAGTTTCCATGTCCGACTTCACAGTAAATGCTGACATAAAATACTCATTAAGTATCTCACCCACCTCTGTGGTTCCACACATAGATGGCCTTGTTGATATGATATGGAATGCACTACCTGAGAGAGTGGTGGGGGTTTCAAGAGAGATCTGATATATATTTGAAAGTGATGAAGTTAGAGGAATATGGAGATAGGCCTGGAGAATGGGACTAGTTGGGTAGCTCTTTTGGAAGCCGGTACAAACACGATAAGTCAAATGACCTCCTTCTGTATTATAAAATTCTGTGATTCTATGTTAGCAAGCCTTCACACTACCACTGCACCACAAGAGCCCTCAGAGCAATGGTCTGACCTAACCGAAGGATGCTACATGCCTGCATGAACAATTAACATCTTTTTTATTCTCAGCAAATTAAACACTAAGTCACTATTACAAAATTAGAAGAAGCCGAATCTGCAATCTGGTAAAAAAAACAGAAATCACTCAGGAAGGGCTCTTGAGGTGTAGTGGTAGTGGCCCTACCTTTGAGCCAATAGGCCCAGGGTCAATTCCCACCTGCTCCAGAGGTGTTTCATAACATCCTTGAATGGGTTTTTTTTTAAAAGGAAAACAGAAAGTGCTAGCAATAATTATCAACTCAACAGTTACCTGTGGGGAAAGAACAGAGTTAAAAATTGTTAGATCACTGGTTCTCAATTTCCAGACTACTCTGCAGACCACTTTGATGATGCAAAAGACCTCAAGTCAGATCACCTACCAGCTCTATCCAGTTGTTTTTGCTTGCCACCACAATAAAAAAAACATCAGAATTAAAGGGACCAATGGTTTTTGATGAGACACTGAAGAGGTGAGCCTTCGAGCTCCACGCTGAAGAGCATCAATCTGATTTCAGGCTCCACATTCACAAGTTTCTCTTTTTCTGAATTGTAAGCCCCACTAGTATTGGAAATCTGATCTTACAGCTGTATTTCATTTTTTCAAGGCATCCATTACTAGCTGCTCCAAGATGTAATGCTATTTACAGTTTCCCTGGAGAGGTAATAGAGCTATAGAGTTTTACAGCCTGGAAATAAGCCTCTCAACTCATCATGTCGACAACTGTCATTGAGCACCTATTGACTCAAGTCCCTTTTTTCAGCTCTTGGCCTATAAGCTTGTGTACTATGGCACTTCAAATGTTCATCTAAATACTTGTCAAATGATGTTATGGTTCCTACCTCCGTCACCTTTTGAATCCAGAGAGTTCCAGATTTCTACTACCCGCCACGTGAAAAATGAATCCTTCCTTAAATACCCTCAAAGCCCCCTGTCCATAACCCTAAATCAACTAAGGGGATATGTTTTTTCCTATCTATCTTATCTATGCATTTCATAATTTTGTACACCTCAATTAGGTCACCCCCTCTGCTCAAACAAATACAAACCCAGACTATCTAGACTTTCTTTATAGCTGATTTGCTCCAGACCAGACAACCTCCTGGTGAATCTCCACTGCACTTTCTCTAGTATAATTGTTTCCCATCACAGTGCAGTGACCAGAACTGCTCACAATATTCCAGCTATGGTTGAGTTAATATCTCATACAGCTCCATCATATCTTCTCAGCTCTTACATTTAATGCCTTGACTAGTAAAGGAAAGCATTCCATGTGTCTTCTTAAATGCTTTATTCACCTATTTTGTTGCTTTCAAGGATTTGTTAACATGGTGAAATGCACAGAGGCTGGTATCCCATCTACAAGTCACCCTTTTTTTACTTAAGAGTACAGGCCCTTTGGCCCTCGACACTGCACCGACCTATGGAACCAATCTGAAGTCCATCTAATGTGCACTATTCCATTTTCATTCATATGTCTATCCAATGACCATTTAAGTGCCCTTAAAGGTGGCAAGTCTATTACTGTTAATCCTCTGATTATCTTGTACGTCTCAATTAAGTCACCTCTTAACTTTCTTCTCTCCAACAGCATGGTGGCTCAGTGGTTAGCACTGCTGCCTCATAGCACCAGGGTCCCAGGTTCAATTCCAGCCTTGGGTGACTGTCTGTGTGGAGTTTGCACATGCTCCCCGTGTCTGCATGGGTTTCCTCCAGGTGCTCCAGTTTCCTCCCATAATTCAAAGATATGCAGGTTAGGTGAATTGGCCATGGTAAATTGCCCATAGTGTTAAGTGCATTAACCAGTGGTAAATGGGTCTGGGTGGGTTACTCTTCAGAGGGTGGTGTGGACTGGTTGGGCTGAAAGGCCTGTTTCCAAACTGTAGGGAATCTAATTTAATCTAATCTCAATAACAGCCTCAACTTCCTCATAAGACCTTTCCTCCATACCAGCCAACATCCTAGTAAACCTCCTCTGAACCCTTTCCAAAACTTCCACATCCTTCCTATAATGCAGTGACCAGAACTGTACACAATATTCCAAGTGCAGCTGCACCAGAGTTTTGTACAGCCGCAGCATGACGTTGTGGCTCCGAAACTCAATCCCTCTACCCTATCAACTTGGATAGCAACTTTCAGGAATCTAAATAGATGGACACCAAGAACTCTCTGCTCATCTACACTCCTGACCTTCTACACCCTCATCCAGGTCATTTATAAAAATAAAAAACAGGAGTGGACCCCAAAACAGATCCTTGTGGTACACCACTAGTAACTGAACTCCAAGATGAACATTTGCCATCAACCGTCACCCTCTGTTTTCTTTCAACTAGCCAATTTCTGATCCAAACTGCTGAATAAAACATAGAACAATACAGCGCAGAACAAGCCCTTCAGCCATCGATGTTGCACCAACCTGTGAACTATTCTCAGCTCATCTCCTACACTATCCCAAAATCATCCATGTGCTTATCCAAGGATTGTTTAAATCTCCCTAATGTGGCTGAGTTAACTACACTGGCAGGTTGGGCATTCCACGCCCTTACCACTCTCTGAGTAAAGAACCTGCCTCTGACATCTGTCTTAAATCTATCACCCCTCAATTTGTAGTTATGTCCCTCGTACAAGCTGATGTCATCATTCTAGGAAAAAGACTTTCACTATGTACCCTATCTAATCCTCTAATCATTTTGTGTGTCCCTATCAAATCCCCTCTTAGCCTTCTTCTTTCCAAGTCTCTCAGCCTTTCCTCATAAAACCTTCCCTCTAGACCAGGCAACATCCTGGTAAGTCTCCTCTGCACCTTTTCCAATGCTTCCACATCCTTCCCGAAATATGGCAACCAGAACTGTACACAATATTCCAAGTGCGGCCGCACTAGCATTTTGTATAGTTGCAGCATGATATTACAGCTCCGGAACTCAATCCCTCTACCAATGAAACCTAACACATCATATTCCTTCTTAACAGCACTATCAACCTGGGTGGCAACGTTCAGGGATCCATGTATATGGACTCCAAGATTCCTCTGCACTTCCACACTTCCAAGAATCTTTCCATTGACCCAGTACTCTGCCTTCCTGTTAGTCTTCCCAAAATGCATCACCTCACATTTAGCTGCATTGAACTCTGCTACCTTTTAGCCCAATTCTGCAGTTTATCCAAGTCCTCCTGCAACCTGTAACATTCTTCCAAACTGTTCACTACTCCACTGACTTTAGTGTCACCTGCAAACTTACTCATCCATCTCCCAATGTCTGCGTCTAAGTCATTTATAAGTCATGACAAACAGCAGTGGTCCCAAAACAGATCCTTGTGGTACACCATTAGTAACTGGACTCCAGGCTGAATATTTTCCATCAACCACCACTCACTGCCTTCTTTCAGAAAGCCAGTTTCTAATCCAAACTGCTCAATCCCCATGCCTCTGCATTTTCTCCAACAGCCTACCATGTGGAACCTTATCAAAGGCTTCACTGAAGTCCATGTATACCATGTCAACTGCCCTAGCCTCACCTACATGCTTGGTTGCCTTCTCAACAAACTCAATGAGGTTTGTGAGTCGCAACCTGCCCTGGACAAAACCATGTTGACTACCTGAAATCAAACTGCTGCTTGCTAGATGATTACAAATCTTGTCTCTTATAATCCTTTCCAAAACCTTTCCTACAACAGAAGTAAGGCTCACTGGTCTCTTATAACCAAGGTCATCTCTACTGCCCTTCTTGAACAAAAGCACAACATGGAGTTGCACATTCTCCTCATGTTTGCGTGGGTTTCCTCCGGATGCTCCGGTTTCCTCCCACAATCCAAAGATGTGCAGGTTAGGTGAATTGGCCATGCTAAATTGCCCACAGTGCTAGGTGAAGGGGTGAATGGGTCTGGGTGGGTTGCTCTTTGGAAGGTTGGTGTGGACTTGTTGGGCCGAAGGGCCTGATTCCACACTGTAATTAATCTAATCTAATCAATTTGCAATCCTCCAATCTTTTGGTGCTGAACCTGTAGACAATGACGACTCAAATATTAAAGCCAAAGGCTCTGCTATCTCCTCCCTAGCTTCCCAAAGAATCCTCAGATAAATCCCATCCGACCCAGGGGACTTGTCTACTTTCAATCCTTCTAGAATTCATAACACGTGTTCATAACTAACCTCGATCCTTTCTAGTCTAATATCTCTTACCTCATTCTTCTCCTCTATCGCCCTCAATCACACGCCTTCATATTTTCTGCAAGAGCCTACCATGGGGAACCTTATCAAACGCCTTACTGAAATCCATAAACAAATCAACCACTTTACCCTCATCCACATGTTTAGTCACCTTCTTAAAGAACTCAATAACGTTTGTAAGACACGTCCTACCCTTCACAAAACCGTGTTGACTATCCCTAATCAACTTATATTTTTCTAGATGATTATAAATCCTATCTCTGATAACACTTTACCAACAACTGAAGTAAGGCTCACTGGTCTATAATTACCAGGGTTGTCTCTACTCCCCTTCTTGAACAAGGGCACAACATTTGCTATCCTCCAGTTTTCTGGCACTATTCTTGTGTACAATGACAACATAAACATCAAAGTCAAAGGCTCTGCAATCTCCTTCCTTGGCTTCCCAGAAAATCCTAGGATAAATCCCATCTGGCCCAAGGGAATTATCTATTTTCACACTTTTCAGAATTGCTAACACCTCCTCCTTGTGAACCCCAACCTCATCTAGCCTAGTAGCCTTGTATCTCAGTATTTTCCTCAACAACATTGTCTTTTTCCAGTGTGAATACTGATGAAAAATATTCATTTATCGCTTCTCCTATTTCCTTGGACTCCACGTAAAACCTCCTACTACTATCCTTGATTGGCCCTAATCTTACTCCAGTCATTCTTTTATTCCTGACATACCCATAGAAAGCTTTAGGGTTTTTCATAATCCTACCTGCCAACAACTTCTCATGTCCCCTCCTGGCTCTACTTAGATCTCACTTTAGGTCTTTCCTGACTAACTTGTAACTTTCAAGCACCCTACCTCAGCCTTCATGTCTCATCCTTACATAAACCTCTTCTTCCTCTAGACAAGAGATTCAATTTCTTTAGTAAACCACGGCTCCCTCACTCGACCACTTCCTCCCTGCCTGACATGTACATACTAATCAAGGACTTGCAGTTCCTTGAATAAGGTCCATATTTCAATTGTGAGCTGAAAAATGTGTTGCTGGAAAAGCGCAGCAGGTCAGGCAGCAGCCAAGGAGCAGGAGAATCGACGTTTTGGGCATAAGCCCTTCTTCAGGAATGAGGAAGGTGTGCCAAGCAGGCTGAGATAAAAGGTAGGGAGGAGGGGCATTGGGAATGCGATAGGTGGAAGGAGGTTAAGGTGAGGGTGATAGGCTGGAGAGGGGCTGGGGCAGGGAGGTCGGGAAGAAGACTGCAGGTCAAGAGCGCGATGCTGAGTCCGAGGGTTGGGACTGAGATAAGGTGGGGGAGGGGAAATGAGGAATCTGGAAAAACCTGCTTTCATCCCTTGTGGTTGGAGGGTTCCTAGGCGGGAGATGACCCACCTTATCACAGTCCCAACCCTTGGACTCAGCACTGCCTTCTTGACCTGCAATCTTCTTCCCGAACTCTCCACCCCCACCCCCTCTCCGGCCTATCACCCTCACTTTAACCTCCTTCCAATTGTGCCCATCCCTTGCAGTTTCCTTCCCCATCCTATGCATCCTAAATCTTGCCTAATTGCATCATAGTTGCCTTTCCTCCAGTTATAACTCTTACCCTGTAATATATATCTACCCCTTTCCATCACTAAAATAAACATAACCAAACTATTGTCACTATTATCAAAGTGCTCATTTACCTCCAAATCTAACACCTGGCCTTTTTCATTATCCAGTACCAAATCTAATGTGGCCTTGCCGCTTGTTGGCCTGTTTACATACTTGTGCACAGTACACTTGCTGTGGCCAACCAGCTCTCTCACTTAGAGGAGGCATTTTGTCAGCACTGGCGCTCTTGCTGCCATTTCACATGGACACCATGGTCTCTCTGTTTCTCTGTTCTTCCTGAGGTCCTACCATTCAATGAGTACTCCCTTGCCTTGTTAGTTTCCCAAAATGCATCACTACATACTTTTCAGGATTAAATTCATTTCCATTATTCTGTCTATCTGACCAACCATCTACATCATCTTGTAGTCAGTGGGTCAAAATCCTGGAATTCCCATTCTTATGGCAATGGACTACAGCAGTTCAAGAAAGCGGCACGGTGGCACAGTGGTTAGCACTGCTGCCTCGCAGCGCCTGAGACCCGGGTTCAGTTCCCGACTCAGGCGACTGACTGTGTGGAGTTTGCACGTTCTCCCCGTGTCTGCGTGGGTTTCCTCCGGGTGCTCCGGTTTCCTCCCACAGTCCAAAGATGTGCGGGTCAGGTGAATTGGCCAAGCTAAATTGCCCGTAGTGTTAGGTAAGGGGTAAATGTAGGGGTATGGGTGGGTTGCGCTTCGGCGGGTCGGTGTGGACTTGTTGGGCCGAAGGGCCTGTTTCCACACTGTAAGTCTAATCTATAAAAGCAGCACACCTTCTCAAGGGCAACTCAGGATGGAAAATCCCGGTCAGCAACGGCCACATCACATGAATGAATTTAAAATATGTCTAAGGCTTTACTTCTTGCTATTTACCACACCACCAACTTTTGTATCATCTGCAAACCTAATGATTATACCTCCTAAATTCATACCTACATTATCAAACAGCAAGGGTTCCAGCATCAAACACTATGGCATGCCACTGGTCACAAAAACAACCTTCACCATCATAATCTGCATCCTGTCACGAGGCCAAATTTGGATCCAATTTGCCAAATTTCCCTGGATCCCAAAGGTTCTTCCTCCTTGACCAGTCTCCCATGTGAGACATTATCAAAATCACTGTCAAAATCCATATAGATTTCAACCATTGTACCAGCCTCACTCTATATTTACTCACCTCTTTGAAAACACAATAGAACCTGTCAGACAAATCACCCTCAATCCCACTCCTCCATATTTTGTGCAATAGCCTATGGTGGGAAACCTTATCCAATGCCTTACTAAAATCCATATACACCACATCAACCTCATCCACCTGCTTGGTCACCATTTCAAAGAACTCAATAAGGTTTGTGTGGCATACCCATCCTTCACAAAACTTTGTTGACTATCCCTACTCAACTTATTTCTCTCTAGAAGATTTTAAATCCTATCTCTTAAAGCCTTTTCCAACACTTTTACCCACAACTGAAGTAAGGTTCACGTCTATAACAGGGTTATGTCTAATTCCCTTCTCATCTCTAGTTTAAATCTGCTACTGCTTATCCGAATATTATGACCTCTCTAGACTGCTTCACATGAGGAACCATCTACTTTACGTCTATACTGTCAATCCCCTTTAATATCTTATATACCTGAATTAGAGATGTTGTCGTTCTTCTAAACATTACTGTATAGGCCTAAATTGCTCAATATCTCTTCAAAAGATAAAACTCCTCACTTCGCTTCTGTCTTTCCTTCATCTCCACCACCTTTACTGACTCAAAACCAATTATAACCCTATCTTTCCGAACCAGAGAAGGTATGCATTCTAAATAAATGCAAGGAGTGGGAATTTCGTAAGAGTGGGAATACAGAGTGGAGGGGAAGAAATGCAATACTTGTCAGTTTGCGACAATTTGAATTTTAAAATTTTGTCTGCGTATTTAGTGCTTTGTCCACGTTATTGTGTAGGAAAAGAAAAAAGCTTACTATCAAAGTGTGATTGCAGCACAGAAGACCATTAAACCTGCTATGCACATGGTGCCTCTCCATGAAATCTCACAGCAAATCTCCCTCCTTCACTCTTTCCCCAAAACCTTGACAATTATCTAATTCCCATAGGGAACTCATGATTGGATCTGCTTTCACCACACACTCACAGGTCTTGTGATGCTGTGATAGTGTCCTGGGATGGAAGGTCCGTGTTCAAAGTTTGCTCTATGCGTATGTCATCACTTAACTGAACTGTTTGGTAAAAATAACTCCACCATTCTTTGAGACAGTGCTTTTCAGATCCTAGCCACTGGCTGAGTAGAAGATTTTCATCAGGCCACTTTTTGCTCTTATGTCATTCACCATAAATCAGGATCCTTCAATTCCCAATCCTGAACCGATGAGAACTTTTCAGCCCATCACACCCATGCCGGTTAAAAACATGACCTAACTATTTAATTTCTATTTTGCAGAACTTGGCCAAAAGCCTTGTTTGCCTTAACATTACAAGTGCACATCTGAATACCTGTAAAATGTTATGAGGTTTTTGCCTCTAACACACTTACTTGACAGTGAATTCTAGATTCCTACCACCATCTGGATGAAAACTTTTTTCCTCATAACCACTTTAGACATCCTGCTTCTTACCCCAATGAGACGTTCATTAAGGGAAAAGGTTTCTTCCTACCTACCCGATGATCCTCACAGAAAAGAACATTTTCTCCATAGCTGCTCAGGATTACGAACCTCTAGCAAATCTCTCAACCTTTTCTTCTCAAAGGAGCAAATCCCAATTTTGCCAATCAATCCATTCTGCCAGTTCTTCATCCCTGTAACCTTTCTTGCAAATCCTTTCTGCTCTCCAACGCTTTCACATGCAAAGATAAGAATTAGGCAACTGTCCAATTGAGGCCAAAACACTGCTTTACATAGGTGGTGCATGTCTCTGTTTATATGCCCAGCCATCTATATATCATTACAAGTCCAGTGTGACTCTTCTTCAAACCTCATTACCATTTTATAAGAATACTTATCATTCATCCACTACAATAATGCCAGAATTAGCTGGCTTTTCTCCAAGATTATTGTGAGAGTTTGTATCTCAACCAGAAAGGACAGGTGGGCACTATGTTTCAATCTGAAAGGCATCACTTTCAGCAATACAGTGGTCCTTCAGTATAATACTGAATGGGCTAGTCTGGAATTTGTGTTCAAGTCTATGGATTGGGATATGACTCATTACCTCTCACATAGAAGTCAGTGTGCTTCTACCAGGATATTTCCAACAGAGCACAACTTTCTCCAAATCACCCCATTAAGTGCTTCAGCAATTACATTAAGAATAAAGATGAACCCTTTGTTTTACAAATATAGCGATGGACAGTTTTAATACATATGGAATTATTGTTTAACTGTGCTATCAATATATTTTAGCTCTTACTTGATTTCTCCTAATAATGAAAGCAACCGAGGCTGGGGAAGGTCTGAAGCAGCTACATGTGCCAAAATTCCAAAGAGTCGCTCACCCATTACTGTATCCATGGGAGTTACCTGTACAGATGAGAAGAAAGTTAGTGGTTTAATCCAAGTGCGTTAAGGACATTTGCAATCATCATCTCCACATTATTTTGATACTAAATGTTAATAAAGGTCCCAATGAAACCAATGTCAATAAGTATGTTGCTTTAGTTCTGAACCAAAAACTTTGCAGGCACTTCCATCATTTCCCCCACCTGAACTATGATATTGGGGACGTTTTCTGTAACGTTAAATGTTAACTAAAAACTCCATTAGCATTATAGAAAAATGGGATGACTTAGAGGATGGTGAAAATTGTATAATTATTGGCAAAAAGCAAATCATGATTAGTGACTTTTGACTAACTCCATCCAATGCATACTGCTTGTTATTTCTCTTTGCAAGAAAATGAGAAAACATCTTTTTCTTAGATGCCCTTTAGGTCTCTTTTATATCTTTCCCCTCTCACCCTAAACTGAGACCCAATATCTCTAACCTGTCTCCCATTCCAGGGGGTAAAGCCCTTGCCTATTTACCCTATCCATGCCCCTAATAATTTTGTAAACCTCTATAAGGTCACCCCTCAGCCTCTGACGCTCCAGGGAAAACAGCCCCAGCCTGTTCAGCCCCTCCCTGTAGCTCAGATCCTCCAACATCCTGGTAGCTCTTTTCCGGACCCTTTCATGTTTCACAACATCTTTCCGATGGGAAAGGAGACCAGAATTGCGCGTAATATTCCAACAGTGGTGCCTCACTGAGCCCTGACTGCTCTCTCACTCGACCATCTCCTACCTACTCACTGAACAGCTCTGTTATTCCTCCATGATCTGATGGCTTTGCTGACTGTCCACACAGTGTTCAAGGCACTCAAAGGCTTCCATTAATGACCTGAACCTTCCCTTACCGTGCACCGCCTCACTGACCCTTCATTGACATATTTGTTCACCACTCCCTCTGTCCCTGTTCCCCTCCCTTCCTCTCTCTCTCTCTCATCCTCTAATGTTGAATTGGGATTCAATATTTGCTTTTACAAGTTTGCGGTTGAGTCTTGGGGTGTGTTTGGATGTCTCGGATATGTGTAAGCAGATGTTGCTGTAAAGGGATGAGTGATCATAATGCGGTTAAAATGTACTGAGTTTGGGAGAGATGGAGTTTTCTTTCTCCACCATCACAGCTAATCGGTGGTAGTGCCTGAGGACATTGCATTAAGTTAAAGGTGAAGTGTAAATGGCGTTGTGGGCAGCGAGTGGAAGCGATGGATTTGGATTTCTGTGACTGTGGAACACAAGTGTGTCTGAGGTAGCGGTAATATGTAGCGTCAGGGATGGCTAGAGGATTAGCTAACTAATGGACAGCGTTGGGATAAGGGCGGGATGTTTTCAGGATGGCGACGTAGTGGTGTGTCTCATGGAGAATGCTGGGAGCGCAGTCTTTACGATTTGTAGTAATGACTTCGATTAAACGTGGGAGAAACTGCGGGGAAGGCAGTGTCGATCTCCAAAAATGACATGGCTAAGTTGGTGAGGTGGACAGAGAGATGGCAAATGATTTTCAATGCAGTGAAATGTGAGGCGATGCAGTTTGGTCGGAATAACTTTGGGAGACAACATAAAATAAGGGGGTACAATTCCAGAGGGGGTGAAGGAGCAAGGGGACAGGAGGGTAAGTTGGTACAGATCATTGAAGGCTGGAGATAACGCGCACAGTGTCCTCGGATTTATGAATGGGACATCAAGTACAAGAGCAAGGTGGTGAGGTTGACCACTTGTTCGGTCTCAGCTGGAGTCTATGGAGGCAAGCATGCAGGTAGTGAAGAAGGCTAATAGCATGCTGGCCTTCATAACAAGAGGGATTGAGTATAGGAGCAAAGAGGTGCTTCTGCAGCTGTACAGGGCCCTGGTGAGACCACACCTGGAGTACTGTTTGCAGTTCTGGTCTCCAAATTTGAGGAAAGACATTCTGGCTATCGAGGGAGTGCAGCGTAGGTTCACGAGGTCAATTCCTGGAATGGCGGGATTACCTTACACTGAAAGACTGGAGCGACTGGGCTTGTATACCCTTGAGTTTAGAAGACTGAGAGGGGATCTGATTGAGACATATAAGATTATTAAAGGATTGGACACTCTGGCAGCAGGAAACATGTTTCCGCTGATGGGTGAGTGCCGAACCAGAGGACACAGCTTAAAAATACGGGGTAGGCCATTTAGGACAGAGATGAGGAGAAATGTCTTCACTCAGAGAGTGGTGGCTGTGTGGAATGCTGTGCCCCAGAGGGCAGTGGAGGCCCAGTCTCTGGATTCATTTAAGAAAGAGTTGGATAGAGCTCTCAAGGAAAGTGGAATCAAGGGTTATGGAGATAAGGCAGGAAGAGGATACTAATTAAGAATGATCAGCCATGATCATATTGAATGGCGGTGCAGGCTCGAAGGGCTGAATGGCCTACTCCTGCACCTATTGTCTATTGAGTATTGAGTGCAATTGTGGGCACCACTTCATAAGGAAGATGAGAATGCATGAGAGAGAGAGAGAGTGCAGGAGCGAGGAGAGAGGAGAGGGGGATATCTGATAGAGATTTTCAAAATCACAATTGGGCTGGACATTGGGGACAGGCTTCAGCGGGTCAGTGTGGACTTGTTGGGCCGAAGGGCCTGTTTCCACACTGTAAGTAATCTAATCTAATCTAATCTTGGCCATGCATATGGTACAAATAACTATTTACCACTTCCTCGAACAATTTCTTTTAGAAGATAGCTAACTGACTTCACAATTCCCATAATGTGATTACTGACATTTAGCTCAGATTGGCTGGATGGCTACAGTGTGGTTCAATCCCCATATCACCAGAGTTAGTTCTTGGGGCCTGCCTTGCCCCCCAAGTAATATCATATGATAAGTCATGAGGATGCAACATGAAGAGTGATTTCTCACAAGTGAACCTTTCAGGATAGTTATTAAAACATATGTTCATTTGCAGGATAAAGGAAAATATTTAATCTTTGTAATATCACGAAGCCATGGCACATAATTAGTTTGGAAAATATGACAAGAAAATGCAATGCTTTAGTTCTTGTTGCTGAATTGTTGTCATACTTGAGAAACCTCAGGTTCTCAATACATAGCCCTAAACTTCGGTGCCAATTCAGTCCTACTTGTAGAGTCTAGCTCTCTGAATATTTCATTTTCTTCTGATTGTCATCCACTTGTTAAAATTTCAGTCATGAATTATATTTTATAGCTGTAATGCATACACCTGACCCATTCACAGATTTTACAAAACTGACATTCACTATTCTGTAAACTAGTTGGTTGTCACATATCCAGTTCACACCATTGCAAGTTTTGGAATGGACTACAATACAAATCAGTTATTTCTTAAAGTGCACACTGGACTTATAAAACAGTGATTTTTTACAGGATGTATGTTTTGCTGGCCAGACCAGCATTTATTGCTCATCCCTAATGACCCAGAGGACACTTCAGAGTCAACCACATTGCTGCGGGCTTGGAGTTACACGGAGGCCATATCAGGTCAGGACGACAGTTTCCTTCCCTAAAGGACATAAGTGATTTCTGTGGTGAGAGAAACAACTGGTGGAATTTTATAGGGGTCTGAGCAATGTGGACTATGCAAGGTAAGTGGCAGAACTGGATTACAAATGTGGGAGCAACTCATGGAAAAATTCTTGCTAGGCAAAGACATGTTACCAATTGATGGTGATTACTGAACATAGAACAGAGAACAGTACAGTACAATACAGGCCCTTCGGCCCTTGATGTTGTGCCGACCTTTTATCCAACTCTGAGATCAAACGAACCTACAGACCCTACATTTTACTATCATCCATGTGCCCATCTAAGAGTCACTTAAATGTCCCTAATACAACTGACTATACGATTGCATTACTATATTATTACAAATTACTATACAGGGTCCATTCCCTGCACCCACCACTCTCTATGTAAAGAACATGCCTCTGACATCTCCCCTAAACCTTCTTCCAATCACTTTAAAATTATGCCCCCTTGTGATAGCTATTTCTGTCCTGGGAAAATGTCTGTGGTTATCCACTCTGTCTATACATTTCATCACCTTTCACACCTCTATCACGTCACCTCTCATCCTTCTTCGCTTCAATGGGAAAATCCCTATCTCTTTAAACCTGCCTCCAGTCCAGGCAGCATTCTGGTAAATCTCCTCTGCACCCTCTCGAAAGCTTTCACATCCTTCCTATAGTGAGGCGACTGGAACTAAACACAATATTCCGAGTGTGTCTAACAAGGGCTTTATAGAGCTGCAGCATAACTGCACGGCTCTTAAACTCAATCCCCCTGCTAATAAAAGCCAACACATCATACGCTTCCAAGAGCTAGAGTGGAAGCTGAGAGCGAGAACACACAGAGTTATTATCTCTGGATTGTTACCTGTGCCACATGATAGCGAGGCGAAGAATAGGGAGAGATATCAGCTGAACACATTGCTACAGGGATGATGCAGGAGGGAGGGTTTCGGGTTTATGGATAATTGGGGCTCATTCTGGGGAAGGTGGGACCTCTACAAACAGGATGATCTTCATTTGAACCAGAAGAGTACTAATACCCTGGGTGGGAATTTTGCTAGTGCTATGCAAGTGTTCTTTCAGCCACCAGACGAATCAGTTTTTGTCCAATGTGGGTAGGAGGGTTTCCTGACACAGTATGTCAAAGGGCTGACAAACGGAGTTCACACTGGGTCCACACGAGATATGAGACGAGAAAGGATTGAGGTTAGTAAGGAAGAAGCCTTATCAATTCTCGAAGGAGTGAAAGTAGCTAAGTGCCCTGGGCCGGATGGGATTTATCCGAGTATTCTCTGGGAAGCTAGGGAGGAGATGGCGGAGCCTTTGGCTTTGACCTTTGAGTTGTCATTGTCTACAGGTTCAATACCAAAGGACTGGAGGATTGGAAATGTTGTATCCTTGTTCAAGGAGGGCAGTGGAGATGACCCAAGTAATTATAGACTGGTAAGCCTTCTGTCTGGGAAAGGATTATAAGAAATAGGATTTATAATCATCTAGCAAGCAACAATTTGATTTCAGATAGTCAACATGGTTTTGTCAGGGTCTGGTCGTTGGGTTTTTTGAGAAAGTGACCAAGCATGTAGATGAGGGTAGGGCAGTTGACATAGCATACATGGATTTCAGTAAAGTCTTTGATAAGGTTCCATTTCGTAGACTGTTTGAGAAAATGCAGAGGCATGGGATTGAGAGTGATTTAGCAGTTTGGATTAGAAACTTGCTTACCGAAAGAAGACAGTGAGTGGTGGTCGATGGAAATTATTCAGCCTGGTGTGCTATAAGGATTTGTTTTGGGACCAATGCTGTTTGCGATTTTCATAAACTATGTGGACACAGGCATAGGTGGATGGGTTAGTAAGTTTGCAGATGATACTAAAGTTGGTGGAGTAGTGAACAGTGTGGAAGAATGTTGCAGGTTGCATGGAGACTTCAATGACTGCAGAATTGGGCTGAAAAGTGGCAAATAGAGATAAAAGTGAGGAGATTCACTTTGACAAGAATAACAGGAAGGCAGAATACTGTCAGTGGAAAGACTCTTGGTAATGTGGATGTGCAGAGGGATCTTGGTGTCCATTTGCATAGACCCCTGAAAGGTGTCATCCAGGTTGATAGTGCTTTTAAGAAGGCATACAGTGTGTTAGGTTTCATTGGTAGAGGGATTGAGGTTCCAGAGCCGTGAGGTCATGCTGCAACTGTACAAAACGCTAGTACGGCCTCACTTGGAATATTGTGTACAGTTCTGGTCGCCCCATTACAGGAAGGATGTAGAAGCATTGGAAAAGCTGCAGAGCAGATTTACCAGGATGTTGCCTACTCTGGAACATAGGTCTTATGAGGAAAAGCTGAGGGACTTGGATCTGCTCTCATTGGAGAGAAGAAGGCTGAGATTTAACAGAGACAAATAAGATGATCAGAGGATTAGATAGCGTGGACAGCAAGAATCCTTTTCCTCAGATGATGATAATTACTTGTACGGGGTGGGGGGCTGTGGTTGCAAATTCAGGAGTGATAGATTTAAGACAGATGTCAGAGGCAGGTTCTTTACTCAGTGAGTAATAAAGGCGTGGAATGCCCTGCCTGCCAATGTAGTTAACTCAGTTGCATTAGGGGCATTAAACAGTCCTTGGATAAGCATATGGATGATGATGGGATAGTGTAGGGGGATGGGCTTAGATTATTTCACAGGTCGGCGCAAAATCGAGAGCAGAAGGGCCTGTTCTGCACTGCATTGTTCTATGTTCTCAATAACCCTATCAACTTGGGTGGCAACTTTCAGGGATCTATGGTCATGGACCCCAAGATCCATCTGTTCCTCTATATTGCCAAGAATCCTGTCTTTAACCCTGTAATCTGCATTCAAATTCAACCTTCCAAACGGAATCACTTCACACTTTTCCAGGTTGAACTCCATCTGCCACTTCTCAGCCCAGTTCTGGATCCTATCAATGTCCTGTTGCAACCTACAACAGTCCTCAACAACTCAACCAACCTCTGTGTCATTGGCAAACTTACTGAACCACCTTTTCACTTCTTCATCCAAGTCATTTCTAAAAATCACAAAGACAGAGGTCCCAGAACAGATCTCTGTAGAACCCCACTGCTCATGAAGCTCCAGGCTGAATACTTTCCAACAACTACCACCCTCTGTCTTCTATGGGCCAGCCAATTCTGCATCCAGCCAGCCAAATGTCCCTGTATCCCATGCCTCCTTACCTTCTGAACAAGCTTACCATGGGGAACCTTATCAAACACCTTGCTTAAATCCATTACACCACATCCACTGCTGTATCTTCATCAATGTGTTTTGTCACATCCACAAATAATTCAGCAAGGCTTGTGAGGCATGACCTGCCCCTCTCAAAGCCATGCTGATTATCTATAATCAAGCTATGCTTTTCCAAATCATCATAAATCCTGTCTCTCAGAATCATCTCCAATAATTTGTCCACCACTGACGTAGAACTGACTGGTCTGTTATTCCCAGGTTTGTCCCTGCTCCCTTTCTTGAACAAGGGAATAACATTTGTCACCCTTCAATCAGCTGACTCTACTCCAGTGGACAGTGAGGACACAAAGATCATCACCAAAAGCACAACAATCTCTTCCTTCACTTCCCCAGCAACCGTGGATGTATCCCGTCTGATCGAATACTTAGGCATTCTCATGTTTTTCAAATTTCCAGCACATCCCCCTTCTTAACATGAACCTGTTGGAGCATATTAGCCTTTTTTTTACACTGTCCTCACAAATGTCAAGGCCTCTCTCAATAGTGAATACTGAAGCAAAGTATTCATTAAGGACCTCCCCTCCCTCCTCCGACTCCTGGCACAAGCTCCCTCCACTATTCCTGATTGGCCCTTCCCTTACTCTTGTTCCTCACCTAAGTGTAAAACACCTTGGGGGTTCTCCTTAATCCTACTCGCCAAGGCTTTTTCAAATAATGTTCTATCTCTTTAAATCCACACTTCAGTTCCTTCCAGGCTACCCTGTAACCCTTTAGCACCCTGTCGGATCCTTGCTTTCTCAACCTTAAGTAAGCTTCCTTCTTCCTCTTGATTAGATATTCCACATCTCTCATCACCCAAGGTTCCTTCAGTCTACCATCCCTTCCTTGCCCAGCAAGTGCTCCCTAAACGACCTCCACATTTCTGTTGGGCATTTCTCTGAGAATATCTGTACCCAATTTATGTTCCACAGTTCCTGCCTAATATCATTGTAATTCCTCCTCCCCAATTAAATACTTTCCCATACCGCCTGCTCCTATCCCTCTTCATGACTATAGTAAAGGTCAGGGAATTATGATCACTATAATCAAAATGTTCTCCCTGCCCTGTTTCACAGAACAATACAGCACAGGACAGGCCCTTCAGCCCTCGATGTTGCGCAGACCTATGAACTCTTCTAAGGTCATCTCCTACCCCCAACACCATCCAAAGGATTGTTTAAATCTCCCTAGTGTGGCTGAGTTAACTACATTGGCAGGCAGGGCATTTCACGCCCTCATCACTCTCTGAGTAAAGAAGCTGCCTCTGACATCTGTCTTAAATCAATCATCCCTTAACTGGTAGTTATGCCCCCTCGTACAAGCTGACGTCATCATTCTAGGAAAAAGACTTTCACTGCGTACCCTGACTAATCCTCTGATCATCTTGTATGTCTCTGTCAAATCCCCTCTTAGCCTTCTTTCTAATGAGAACAGACCCAAGTCTCTCTGCCTTTCCTCATAGGACCTTCCCTCCAGACCAGGCAACATCCTGGTAAATCTCCTCTGCACCTTTTCCAATGCTTCCACATCTTTCCTGTAATGGGGTAGCTAGAACTGTACACAATATTCCAAGTGAGGCCGCACTAGCGTTTTGTATAGTTGCAGCATGACATTATGGCTCCGGAACTCAATCCCTCTACCAATGAAACCTAACACACCGTATGCATTCTTAACAGCACTATCAACCTGGGTTACAATTTTCAGGGATCAATGTACATGGACTCCAAGATCCCTGTGCACATCCACACTACCAAGAATCTTTCCATTGACCCAGTATTCTGCCATCCTGTTATTCTTCCCAAAGTGGATCTCCTCACATTTAGCTGTTTTGAACTCCACTTGCCACCTCTCAGCCCAATTCTGCAATTTATCCAAGTCCCCCTGCAACCTGTAACACTCTTCCACACTGTCCACCACTCCACCGACTTTAGTGTCATCTGCAAACTTACTAATCCATGCATCTATGCTTGCATCTAAGTTATTTATAAAAATGACAAACAGCAGTGGTCCCAAAACACATCCTTGTGGCACACCACTAGTAACTGGACTCCAGGCTGTATATTTTCCATCAACCACCACTCGCTGCCTTCTTTCAGAAAGCTAGTTTCTAATCCAAACTGCTATATCACCCTCAATCCCATGTCTCTGCATTTTCTCCAATAGCCTACCATGTGGAACCTTATCAAAGGCTTCACTGAAGTCCATGTATAGCACATCAACTGCCCTAGCCTCATCCACATGCTTGGCCACCTTCTCAAAAAACTCAATGAGGTTTGTGAGACACGACCTGCCCTTGGGAAAACCATGTTGACTATCTGAAATCAAATTGTTGCTTGCTAGATGATTATAAATCTTATCTCTTATAATCCTTTCCAAAACATTTCCTATAACAGATGGAAGACTTACTGGTCTATAATTACCTAGGTCATCTCCACTGCCCTTCTTGAACAAGGGCACAACATCTGCAATCCTCCAGACCTCTGGTACTAAATCTGTAGACAATGACAACTCAAAGATCAAAGCCAAAGGCTCCACCATCTCCTCACTAGCTTCCCAGAGAATCCTTGGATAAATCCCATCCGGCCCAGGGCACTTAGCTACTTTCATTCCTTCTAGAATTGATAAGGCTTCTTCCTTACTAACCTCAATCCTTTCTAGTCTCATATCTAGTATCTCATTCTTCTCCTCTGCAATATTATCCTTTTCCTGAGTGAAAACAGATAAGGAATATTTGTTTAGCACCTCTCTGATCTTCACAGGGTCCACATACAATCTTCCACTTCTGTCTTTGACTGGCCCTATTCCTAACCTAATAATCCTTTTATTCCTCACATACCTATGGAAGCTTTAGGGTTCTCCTTTATTCTACCTGCCAAAGACTACTCATTTCCTCTCCTTGCTCTTCTTAACTGTCTCTTTAAATCCTTCCTAGCTAATCTATAACTCTGCATTGCTTCATCTGAACCATCTTGTCTCATCGTCACATAAGCCTCCTTCTTCCGCTTAACAAGAGATGCAATTTCTGTAGTAAACCACAGTTCCCTTACCTTATCACTTCTCCCTGCCTGACAGGGACATACCTATCAAAGATACACAATATCTGTTCCTTAAACCAGCTCCACATTTCGATTGCCTTACCCTCAACCATATGCTTGGTCACCTTCTCAAAAGATTGCCCTTGCCCCATCAATAACTCTTGCCCTGTGGTATGTACCTATCCCTTTCCATCGCCAAACTAAACGTAACTGAATTATGGTCACTCTTTCCAAAGTGCTCAGCTACCACTAAATCAAACACTTGGCCCTGGTTTATTCCAAGTGCCAGACCCAGTGTGATCTCTCCTCTTGTTGGCCCTTCGACATATTGTGTCAGAAAACCCTCCTGCACACACTGGACAAAAACTCATCCATCTGGCGTAATAGAGTTATCGCATTTCCAGTCAATGTTGGGGAAGTTAAAATCCCCCGTAATAACCATCCTGTTCCTTTCACTCTACCCAGAATCATTTTGCCAATCCTCTCCTCCACCTCCCTGGAACTCTGCGGACTCCTATAAAAAACTCCCAGCATTATGACTTCTCCTCTCCTGTTTCTAACCTCAGCCCATACCACCTCAGTAGATGAATCCTCGTCAAAAGTTCTTTCAGCCACTGTCATACTAACTAGGCACACCTCCCCCTCTTTTACAGCCTTGCCTGTTCTTAATGAAAGATCTAAATCCTGGAACCTGCAACATCTATTCCTGACTCTGTTCAATCCATGTTTCCGAAATGGCCACAACACTGAAGTCCCAGGTACTTATCCATGCTGCAAGCTCACCTCCCTTATTTTGGATACTTCTGGTGTTGAAGTAGACACACCTCAAACCAGCTTGCTGTTTGTCAGCATATTCCTGTGACCGTGAAATCCTGTCCATGCCCTCACTATTCTCATTCTCCTGAGCACTGGAACTACACCTCAGGTTCCCATCCCCATGCTGAGATAGTTTAAACCGACCCGAATAGCACCAGCAAATTTCCCACCTAGGATATTAGTACCCCTCTGGTTCAAGTGAAGATCGTATCCCAATGATCCACATATCTGAAGCCCTCCTGTCTGCACAAACTCTGCATCCATGTATTCAGCTTCACTTACACTCTGTTCCTAGTCTCACTAACACATGGCATCAGTAGCAATCCTGAGATTACTACTCTGTTCACCCTGCCTTTTAGCTTCCAATCTAACCTACATTTACTTTTCAGGTCCTCATTCCTTTTCCCAGCTATGTCATTGGTACTGATGTGCACCACGATTTCTGGCTGTTCACCCTTCTCTTTAAGCATCCTGTAGACTCAATCTTAGACATCCCTGACCTGGGCTCCCGCAAGGCAACATACCATCTGGAAGTCTCGTTCGTGACCACAGCATCTCCTGTCTGTTCCTCTAACCATTGAATCTCCTACCACTATCGCTCTCTTATCCTCTCCCCTTCCCTTCTGAGCCACAGAGCCAGGCTCAGTGCCAGAGCCTGGCTGTAGTGGCTTTCCCCGGGTAAGTCATCTCTCCTTAACAGTATCCAAAGTGGTATACATTATTGAGGGGAATGGCCACAGGGGATCCCTGCACTGTCTGCCTATTCCCTCTCCCTCTCTTGACAGTCACCTAAGCTACCTTCACCCTGCAACTTAGGTGTGACTACTCCCCTATAACTCCTCTCTATCATCTCCTCAGCCTGCAAATGATCTGAAGTTCATCTAGCTCCAGCTTCCTTATGCGGTTTGTGAGGAGCTGGAGTTGGGTGCACTTCTCGCAGGCGAAGTTAACACAGATACACTAGTGGTAACCCTTATCTCCCGGGTCCTGCAAGAGGAGCATGCAACTGGCCTAGCTTCCATCCCCTCTGCTCTAAATTGCCAAAAGAGACAGAAAAAAATCTTAACTTACTAACCCTCCATACAGAGTCTTTTTTTTGATAGAGGAAGAGGACAAGTGAGAGACACAATCCGTGTAGTGTTTCGCATTTAGTCACTGCCCGAATATAGTACTTCAGTTACCCAGCTTATTGAACACCTTGTTAACAGGCCAACTCACCTCGTTAATATTTCAACATCTCACCAAATTCTGACTATGAAGTTCGAATTTGAGAAACCGTAGCAAGGTAACCAGAGTAAGCTCAAGACTCTCAAGTCTTGCTCCAAATGATGCCCAGGTTTTGTAAACAACGCACCAACATGGATGTAGGCTTGCTCGCTGAACTGCATGGCTCATTTCCAGACGTTTCGTCGCCCTACTTGGAAACATCTTCAGTGGGCCTCCGGGTGAAACAAGCAGACAAAACACATCCAGAAACCCTAGCTACTCTCCCCTACATTAAAGACATTTCGGAAATGACTGCCAGACTACTCAGACCCCTTGGCATCATGGTAGCCCATAAACCTACCAACACACTAAAACCGCAGCTAATGAACTTGAAAGACCTAATACAGACAATAAGCAAAACTAATGTCATTTATAAAATACTGTGCAAGAACTGTAACAAACACTACATTGGACAAACAGGCAGAAAACAAGCCACCAGGATACATGAACATCAACTAGCCACAAATGACATGACCCGCTCTCACTAGTATCCTTACATACAGATAAGGAAGGACACCATTTCAACTGGGGCAACACGTCCATCCGAGGACAAGCCAAATAGAGACACGCATGAGAATTCCTAGAAGCATGGCACTCCAACCAGAACTTTATCAACAAACACATCGAGTTAGACCCCATCTACCATCCCCTGAGAAAAAGAACAGGAAATGACATCATCACAGGAAGTGACATCACCAACTCAAAGAAACCCAAATATATAAATAGAAAGCAGAAATTATCAGCAGTGCTTTGCCTGGAGGCCCATTGAAGATGTTACCTCGTAGGGTGACAAAACATCTGCAAATGAACCTTTCAGCTCAGCAAACAAACCTACAAACAGAACCTCAACCTGAGCTACAAATCTTTTCAAAACTTTCTAACGCATCACCATTTCAGGGCATACTCCATGGGCACTCGCCACATACACCACACATCCAAGAACACTGGCAACCAACATGCGCCAGCTTCTAAGAACCCTCATGGCACATCTCAGATAGAATCACAGATGTTTCTGCATTTCACTGCTGCATTGGTAATGATCAATGAAATACTGCAGGAGGGAGGCTGTGTGCTCAGGAACACACACACACACACACACACACACACACAACCCATGGACTGGACCAGGCTGCAGCTCCAGGTCTTTCACTCACTACCATAGCACTCAATCACTCTGAGCCTACCTGGAATCTTATATCCCTACCTAAAATTCGCACCTTCAATCAGAGATAGCAGGCATATAATAATGCTGTCTCGCCTTGCCATTTAGCACAGACACAATGCTAAGAAGCTCATCAGAATTGTCAGCTGCCCTCAGTAAAGTTAAGGGAGACAATCTTCACTCAGGAGTCCAGGCACAATTATTCAAGAGCAGCCTCCAAAACCAGTCCACAGTCTGCTCATGATCAGAGTCAGGGTTTTGTTCTCATTAAGGGTAAGGAACTGAATGTTGACAACCCACAATCTTCTTGTGTCTTTCTGCCTTATTATGGGCTATTTTTCTCCTGAATGAAAGAGGGAGACATGTATTACTGGAGATGGAATCATAGTTCCATAGCTTTTACAGCTATCTCAAATGAATGAGGAGGCCACAGAGAGGCCAGGTAATGATAAACTAAGCAAAGCTGTGGCAGATGGAGTTCAATGCAAGTGTGAGGTATTCCATTTGGGCTGAAAAAGAATAGACCATGTTAACTTCGAGATGGTATGAAATTAAATGCTGTGGATGTCCAAAGAAACTGAGAATTTAGGTGCATGGATTTTTAAACTGTAACAAACAGATGCATAAACAATCAAGAAGACTAACGGAATGCTGACTTTTCTATCAAAAAGACTGGAGTATAAGAATACAGAATTTATGCTGCAGTTATACAAAACCTTGGATACTCCCTACTTGGGAGTCAAGAGTCAAGAGCAGTTGATACTGGATAAGTTGTTAAATTTAAATCTGAGATGATAAAGCTTTGTTAAGCAAAGGGATTAAGGGTTATAGGCCAAAGGCAGGTATGATCAACCTTATGATCAGTATGATCTCACAGAATGGTGTAACGTGCTTGATGGACTGATTCTGTGTTCCTAGCACTAGTAGTGTCACAGGTTGGGTTTGATGAGAGTGAGATGGGAAGATTTACAGCATTCATGAGAGTTGTAGAGCATGAATCATAGTGCGGTATGGGTGAAAAAACAGAGAAAGATCAGAATGAGGTATTAGAGAGAAGATGGTGGAACCTAGCCTTGCAGAGTACAGAAGGAGGATGGTCTTCTGCTATAGTTCTTTTCCTTCAAATGGTTTTAACCTAGGAGGTAACCTTGGACCAGCTGGCATTGTGTGGTGGTGTTACTTCCATTGCTGGTGCCAAATAATCCACCCTTGATCGGCTGCAATAGGCTAGGCATATCATCCGCATGACTAGCCCGAGAGTCCCCATGCAGGTGCTCTACTCCCATTCCAAAGCGGCAGATGAGACTCAGGTGGACAGAGGAAGTGCATAAATAATACCCTCAAGGCCTCACTGGTGAAGTGCAGCATTTCCACAGAAATCTGGGAATCACCGGCTCAAGACAGTACAAAATGGAGGAGGAGCACCCTGGAAGGCTTTGAGGGCCTCGAGACTTACCATCGGGAAAACGTGGACGCTAGGCAAAATTAACATAATGAGCACACTGTCACTTCAATGCCTCACTCACCCCTTCCCATAACCATCTTCGGCCTCAAATATAACAGAGTCTGTGAAAGCCCCATCGGTCTGCACAGCCACCTACAGACTCACAATAGACAATAGGTGCAGGAGTAGGCCATTCTGCCCTTTGAGCCTGCACCACCATTCAATATGATCATGGCTGATCATCCTTAATCAGTATCCTGTTCCTGCCTTATCTCCATAACCCTTGATTCCACTATCCTTGAGAGCTCTATCCAACTCTTTCTTAAATGAATCCAGAGACTGGGCCTCCACTGCTCTCTGGGGCACAGCATTCCACACAGCCACCACTCTCTGGGTGAAGAAGTTTCTCCTCATCTCTGTCCTAAAAGAGATAAGGCAGGAACAGGATACTGATTAAGGATGATCAGCCATGATCATATTGAATGGTGGTGCAGGCTCGAAGGGCAGAATGGCCTACTCCCGCAACTATTGTCTTTTGTCTATTCACTCTGAGAGTGGAAGTCAGTCATGGCAGGTCAGGCAGCATCCAAGGAACAGGAGATTCGACGTTTCGGGCATAAGCCCTTCTTCAAGAATCGAAGAAGGGCTTATTCCTGAAGAAGGGCTTATGCCCGAAATGTCGAATCTCCTGTTCCTTGGATGCTGCCTGACATGCTGCGCTTTTCCAGCAACACATTTTCAGCTCTGATCTCCAGCATCCGCAGTCCTCACTTTCTCCTCCCAGTGGAAGCCAGTCATCCTTGTTTGCAAGGGGCTGCCAAGGATGATGCTGCTGCTGGTACTACTGGAAGACAAAGTCCCATATCACCACCACTCCATCTACCAGAACCTACTGGACCCTGCCTATTCAGCTTGTTTCCCATCTGCCATATCTGGGGTAATGTCAAGAACAGCACCAGGCTGACGGTGCTTATCCAGATCAACAATGGGCTTGTTAATGGCTCTTTTAAAGAGCTGGGACAATTACTGGTACAGTTGCTCACTTTACTGGGGGCATGGTGACCCTCAGGTTAAAGCACCACTCAGAATGGTACCCTATAGTTCACTTAGACTAGGACAATTTTACCATTACAATGGCACGAATTACCTTCTTCAGTGTTGTATGATTTCATAGTTATGACCCACTAAGAACTATGATACTGTCACAGACAAAGGGGGAATGGGGGTGAACATAAATTAGTATTGCTTTTCCTTTCTTAAGCCTGAGTTAGCAATGTATTTGATTGTTTACACCTTTCCCTTTTTATCCCATCACTTACCGAGGCATGTCAAAGGATGTTCCCAAACACAGGTTGTTTTTGAGTTTCAATCTTAGAGAAATAATACCACTTAAAAATTCCTTGAGATGAAATCAAAGGTAGGACTCATTTAATAAATCACTCAAAATGCAAAGAATTGGTTCACTACTCCATTCACACACTCGAGCATACAAAGTTAAAAATCACACAACACTAGGTCCAACAGGTTTATTTGAAAGCACTAGCTTTTGGAGCGCTGCTCCTTTATCAGGTGGTTGTGGAACATAAGACTATTATAACACAATTATAAACATAACACAGTATTTATAGCAAAAGTTTACAGTGTGATGTAACTGAAATTATATATTGAAAAAAACCTGGATTGTTTGTTAAGTCTCTCATCTCTTAGAATTCTGCAAGTACAAATTCACCCCACAAACTTATATGTGCAAGTGTGCATGTGGGTGTGTATGGGGATGGCCTCAACCGGGATCTTGGCTTCATGTCACACTACAGGTGACCCCATTGCACTATACACACATATAGATAGACAGACAGACAGACAGACACACACACACACACACACAGCTACAGACCCATACACTCACGCAGACCCTCTCTCATATGTTCACACATACATTCCGACACGCACCCTCTCACAGACCTATACCCCTTTACACTCACACACATACATACTCTCACATACACTCATAACCCACCACCTCCCCCTACACACACAGGCACACACATGCACACATACACATAGAAGCTTGTGGGGTGAATTTGAACTCGCAGAATTACATTTTAACTTTGCTCAAAAACTGCATGAATCCATGTAAGATTCTGTAAATCCGTCTTTTAGATTAGAATCAGTCTGACCATTGTGGCACAGACAGTCTCATACAGGGCAGCTCACACATTGCATTATCTGGGCCGACATGATACCAATTGTTAAAGTCCACTTGAGAATGTAACTTTTAAAAAAGTTTTGCGATTTACAAATGAAAGAACTGAAACCAATATGATGATTCTAAAAGGTGAGAGACTTAACAATCCAAGTCTTTTTCAATATTCTTTTCCTGAGAGCATAGGCCTACAGCTATGGCCTGGAGTTGCTCCGCTACTGATGTTGCTCTGCTCCTTATGTTGTCAGCTACTTAAGTCAGAATTCAACACCGTTTGCTTAAACAATTCAACAAGTGCAGATTCTTTTAATGTGACAGATTGGTTTCTACTGAGGTACATTGACTACCATTGTCAAAATGGCTGTGGTGGTTAAGTGTTGCTCATGGTTCATTCACTGGCCAATTGGAATCCCATTATCATTTTGGCATTGGACAGTAATAATTTGTATTCCATAAGATTATGAGACACAGGAGCAGATGTTGGCCATTATCCCATTAAATCTGTTCCACCATTCAGAGATCATAGTGGATCTGATAATCCTCAACTCCACTTTCTTGCTTCTTCCATCTAAACCTTGATGGCGTTACTGCTCAAAACTCAGTCTCTCTCAGTCTTGAATATAGCTAATGACACAGACTCTATATTAAAGATTCACAAACCTGATAGAAGAAATTCGTCCTCAACTCAGTCTTAAGTGGGTGACAGTAACAATCTGAGCTGATACCATCAGATCCAAGATTATCTCACAAAGGGAAACAGCTTTTCCGCATCAACCCTGTCATATTTCCAAAAAATCTTCAATGTTTTGACAATTCTTTTGTTGGCTTTCATGGAAATCAGGACTTTTCTTTGCAGCTTAGAATCAAAATAGTAGGCCAGGTTTCCATGAGCTAAAGAGTTGTTAATTCACTAGTTGAATTTGAGTTGCACAAAGTTCCAGCTAATTCTTTAAATATCAGCCATCTTAACAGTCTGGCAGTGTTGAGCATTCATCTTTTTTTAAATGAACAGAGAATCATGAAGAGATTATAAATTTATACAAAAAGAAAAATTGTGATTTCTCTTCATGCCTTCTGAAAATTACAATACTATTACTTTCAAGTAGATTTGTGGCACATGTCCTGATTTTGCTTTGTCACTCATGGAACATGGGCATTACTGGCTGGCCAGCACTGATTGCCTATCCAGAGTTATAAAATCATAGATTCATACATTTAGGAAACAGACCCTTTGGTCCAACTCATTCGTGCCAACCAGACATCCCAATCTGACCAAATCCCATTTTCCAGCATTGAGCCAAGATCCCTCTAAACCCATCCCATGTAGCCATCTAGATGCCTTTTAACTATTGTAATTGATCCAGCCTCTACCACTTACTCTAGCAGCTCATTCCATATTTGCATCACCCTCTGTGTGAACAAGTTGCCCCTTAGGTCCTTCCTAAATCTTTCTCCTTCTGCCTTAAACCTATACCCTTTAGTTTTGGACTCCCACAGCCTAGGAAAAAGTCCTTGGTTATTCATCCTATCCATGCTCTTCATGATTTTTCAAAACTCTGTAAGGTCACTCCTTAGCCTCCAATGCTCCAGGGAAAATAGCCCAGCCTATTCAGCCTGTCTATATAACTCAAACCCTCCAGTCTCAGCAAAATCTTTGTAAGTCTTTTCTGTACCCTCTCAAGTTCAATATTCTTCCTATAAAAAGGTGACCAGAACTGTATACGCTATTCTGAAAGTGGCCTCACCAATGTCCTGAACAGCTGCAACATGGCATCCCAAGTCCTATAATCAATAGTTATGACCAACTCAGGCAAGCAAGGCCAACACCTTCCAACCCTGCCTACCCATGACTCCACTTTCAAGGAACTATGCACTTGCACTCTTCCGTCTCTTTGTTTAGCAACGCTCCCCAGGCCCTGCCATTAATTGTATAACTCCTGCCCTGGTTTGTCTTAACAAAATGCAACAAAATGCTCCTGTGTCTCATAATCTTATGGAATTACAAATTATTACTGTCCAATGCCAAAATGGTAATGGGGTTCCAATTGGCCACTGAATGGACCATGAGCAACACACATTTATCTAAATTAAACTCCAACTACCACACCTCTGGCCATTGGCCCATCTAATCAAGGTGTCTGAAATAATCTTCTTCATTGTCCACTCCACCAACAATTTTGGTGTCATCTGCAAACTTACTATGCCCACTTGATTATTAATGTATATTCATATCCAAATAATTTATATAAATGATGAAAAAGAAGTTGACCCAGCCCCCAGGCCCTCAGTCCAAAAAAACAACTCTCTCCCACTACCCTTTGTCTCCTGCCTTCAAGCCAATTTTGTATCCAAATGGCTAGCGCCCGTGTGATTTCACCCTATTAACCAGTCTACCACGTGGTAGATGTCCATATAGACAATACCACTGCTCTGCCTTCTTTGTCATCTCTGCAAAAACACTCAATCAAGTTAGTGAAACACAATTCCCCACGTGCAAAGCCATGCTGACTAACCCTAATCAGCCCTTGCTTTTCCAAATGCATGTAAATCCCATCCCTCAGAATCCCCTCCAACAACTTATCCATCTTTTACGGAAGGCTCACCGGCTTTCAGTTCCCAGTACCACTGCATTAGCCATCTTCCAGTCTTCCCGTGGTTGTTGTTAATACCAATATCTTAGCAAGAAGACCGGCAATCTCTTCCCTAGCTTCCCACAGAATTCTGGGAAACACCTGATATGCGAGGGAAATAATGTCTCACAAATTTGATTGAGTTTTTTGAAAAAGTAACAAAGAGGATTGATGAGGGAAGAGTGGTAGATGTGATCTATATGGACTTCAGTAAGGTGTTCGACAAGGGAGACTGGTTAGCAAGGTTAGTTCTCATGGAATACAGGGAGAGCTCACCATCTGGATACAGAACTGGCTGAAAGGTAGAAGACAGGATGGTGTGGTGAAAAGTTGTTATTCAGACTGGAGGCCTGTGACCAGTGGAGTGCCACAAGGATTGGTACTGGATCCACTACTTTTCATCATTTATAAAAATGATTTGGATATGAACATAAGAGGTACAGTTAGTAAGTTTGCTGATGACACCAAAATTGGAGGAGTAGTGGACAGTGAAGAAGGTTGCCTCAGATTATAATGGGATCTTGATCAGATGGGCCAATGAGCTGAGAAGTGGCAGATGGAGTTTAATTTAGATAAATGCGAGGTGCTGCATTTTGGGAAAGCAAATCAGGACAGGACATATACACTTAATATTCGTAGGGAGTGTTGCTGAACAAAGAGACCTTGGAGTGCAGGTTTATAGCTCCTTGAAAGTGGAGTCGCAGGTAGACAGGATAGTGAAGAAGATGTTTGGTACACTTTTCTTTATTGGTCAGAGTATTGAGGACAGGAGTTGGGAGGTCATGTTGCGGCTGTACAGGAAATTGGTTAGGCGACTGTTGGAATATTGCGTGCAATTCTGGTCTCCTTCGTATCGGAAAGATATTGTGAAACTTGAAAGGGTTCAGAGAAGATTTACAAGGACATTTCCAGGGTCGGAGGATTTGAGCTATAGGGAGAGGTTGAGTAGGCTAGAGCTGTTTTCCTGGAGCGTTGGAGGCTGAGGGGTGACCTTATAGAGGTTTATAAAATCATGAGGGGCATGGATAGAATAAGTAGACAAAATCTTTTCCCTGGGGTGGGGGAGTCCAGAACTCGAAGGCATAGGTTTAGGGTGAGAGGGGAAAGATATAAAAGAGACCAAAGGGGCAACTTTTCACTCAGAGTGTGGTACATATATGGAATGAGCTGCCAGAGAAAATGGTGGAGGCTAGTACAATTGCAACATTTAAAAGGCATCTGGATGGGTATAAAAATGGGAAGGATTTGGACGGATATGGGCCAAGTTTTTGGCAGGTGGGACTAGATTGGGTTGGGATATCTGGTCGCCAAGGACGAGTTGTACTGAAGGGTCTGTTTCCGTGCTGTACATCTCTATGACTCTATGACCCGATCACGACCCAGAAATTTATCTACTTTTATACGTTTTAAGACCTCCAGCACCTCCTCTTTTGTAATAAGAACTCTTTTCAAGACATTACTATTTATTTGGAGAAAGTGAGGACTGCAGATGCTGGAGACCAGAGTTGAAAAATGTGGTGCTGGAAAAATACAGCAGGCCAGGCAACATCCGAGGAGCAGGAGAATCGACGTTTCGGGCACAAATCCTTTCCTGAAGAAGGACTTATGCCCGAAATGTTGATTCTCCTGCTCCTCGGATGCTGCCTGGCCTGCTGTGTTTTTCTAGCACCACATTTTTCACCACTATTTATTTCCCAAAGAACTCTAGCTTCTATGTCCTTCTCCACAGTAAATCCTGATGCAAAATATTTGTTTAAACCCTCACCTGTCTCCTGTTGTTCCACACATTGACAGCCACATTGATCTTTAAGGGGCCCTATTCTCTCCCTAGTTACTCTTTTGCCCTTAATGTACTTAACAAATCTCTTTGGATTTTCTTTAACTCTATTTGCTGAAGATATCCATGTCTCCTGATTTCTTTCTTAAGTCTTATTTAAAAAAGAGACAAATTCCGTTTTGTTCCTCTCCCATTCCTCACCTCATCCCAGGGATTGAAAGATTGTCTTGAGCACTGTGCGTTTTTTTAAAACAGCTGCCTGGTTGCAGAATGTGTCTGGATAATCAGGCCCTGGTGGGAGAAGCTGATCGTGCGCCTGACCCTTGGAGCCTGGAAACGCATTGGATGGAGGATAGTGGAAAATGGAGTACAACTGCGATCACACAAGCTGAGCAGATGTTATCAACTATCAAAATTGCAACAAATATCCTTTCTGACCCTGTGCTATCTATTTTGGCTGTGTCTATCTGTTATTATTGGCTTTAACTAATCTATTTTGGACGAAGCAAGAAGCTGCTAATCCCACTATTCACTGAAGCTATCTTGTTGCCATCACTACTTGCTTGTTGTGCCATTATCAACTCTCACACCTAATGAGTTATGATGCATAAACTACAACTGTAGTGTGTGGAAAGATGTCCAGCAGGACATGTTGCAAGATGACCCACTTCAACAAGAACTGACCAGTTTAAACAAGTAGACTTCACATAACATATGATGCTCAAGCTGAAAAGTTTCAGTTCTGTTTACACTGTTTAACCAACTCAACCGATGCCCCCGTTTCCTCCCACATATGTAAGGTAGGTGGATAGGTCGTGTTTAATTGCTCATAGTGTCCAAGGATGTGCAGGCTAGGTGGATTAGCCATGGGAAATATAGGGTTATGCGGATACAGTGGGGACGTGTCTAGATGGGATGCTCTTCAGAGGATCAGTGTGTACTTAATGGGCTGAATGTCCTGCTTCCACGGGGATTCTATGATTCTAAATATAATCCTACTGCCTTTATACTCTTTCTGCGGAGTCTATCTGTACCTGACATATGTTTACTTTTATTTCTTGACCATAGTCTCAAATTCTCTAGTCATTCAGCATTCCTTACACCTGTCAGCCTTGCCCTTCACACTGACAGGAACATATTATCTCTGAACTCTTGTTATCTAATTTTTAACAGCCTCCCATTTCCCAACCATCCCTTTACCTGCAGATGGCATCCCCCAATCAACGTTTGAAAGGTCCTGTCTAATACTGTCAAAACTGAGCTTACCACAATTTAGAACTTTTAACTTTTTGATCAGTTCTATCCTTTTTCCAGAACTAATTTAAAACTATTAGAATTATGATAACTTACCCCAAAGTACTCACCAACTGACACTTCAGACATTTGTCTTGACATATTTCCTAATAGAAGGTCTTGTATTGCTCCTTCTGTAGTAGGTATGTTCACATATTGAATAAGAAAGTCTTCTTGTACACCCTTAATGCATTTTAGAAGGTGGTGGTGAGTTACCTTCTCGAACTGCTACAATCTATGTGCTGTAGGTAAACTCACAATGCCATTAAGGAGGGATTTCAAAGATTTTGACTCAGTGACAGTGAGGAGACAGTGATACATTTCCAAGTCAGGATGGTGAGTGGTTTGAAGGGGAACTTGAGGTTTGTGTGTTCCTATGTATTTGCTGCCCTTCTCCTTCAAGATGGAATTGGTCATGGGTTTTGAAGGTGCTATTTAAAGATCTTTGGATATTTTCTGCAATGCATCCTGTAGACAGTACACACTGCTGCTACTAATTATCAGTGATACAATGACTGAATGTTGGTGAAAGTGATGCCAATCAAGCAGGCTGCTTTTGTTTTGGCTGATGTCAAGCTTCTTCATCCAGACAACTGGGGAGCATTCAAACACACTCCTAACTTGTGCCTTGTACATGGTAGAAAAGCTTTGATGATTCAGGAAGTGGGTTACTCATTGCAGTACTCTTAGTCTCTGACCTGCTATTGTCATCACTGTACTTATATGGTGACCCCACTCCTCCTCCCAGAAGTTGATGGTGGGGGACAAGCATGATTATTTGATCAGAATCCAAGTACAAATTATAAAATTATGCATGGTATTTGGCAAAGTAATTAAACCAAATTCAAACCATTAAGTAGAATTCTAGTATTTGAATGCTTACCTCCATATCATTTATTTTTTGTAGACAGAAATGGTTGAGCCTGAAGAGGACATAGTATTTCCAAAGGCTGAAATTCACCACTGGGTTTCCCTGAGAACTCACAGTGAGCTGGTCTAATCGGCGGCCCAGTGCTAGAGCATTAAACTGCTGCAACTTGTGAAGATTTGTATCTTGGAACTTTAAGTGCTGTCAAAACAATTATAAAATTAGTATATTGTATGTAAATCTAGACACGACTGCTGTCATCAAGTGAAATACAAGTAGCTTAACTCTGGGAGAATAGTTCAGGACAAGAAACTGCCTCACCAGTAATTTGCTGGAGATGGCATTTCAAGACTTCAGGCCTGAATTTTGGTTTAGAGACAGGTATCCAACCAAGTGCATGACAAGGCCTCCTTTTCTCCATAGATACCATCTAATCTGCTAAGTCTTTCCAGTATTGTTAATTTGAATTCCACTATAAGTCAGTTCTGTGAGTAGGTAGATTCAGTCACCAAGCTTTCCACAGCAGTGGCTGCATTAAATCCAGATTAATGTATCAGCATTTTCTGAGAGTGATCACAATAATATGTGACCACAATGACTGAGTTATCACTTTTGAGACAACAAAATTGAGCAGCATCACTGTTACATGTGTCCAATATTGGCCAAAACATTATTTCCAA
This sequence comes from Hemiscyllium ocellatum, assembly GCF_020745735.1. Taxonomy (NCBI): domain Eukaryota; kingdom Metazoa; phylum Chordata; class Chondrichthyes; order Orectolobiformes; family Hemiscylliidae; genus Hemiscyllium; species Hemiscyllium ocellatum. The sequence goes on along the minus strand of NC_083442.1, from coordinate 37,244,304 downwards.
CACTTTACTTTTATTTCTAAAATCTAACAGTTCAGTAGGAATATCACTGAATAACTGTGGGAATATCCTTACCAAAATATTTGGAAACTTAATCCTTAATCGTGGTAACACTGCTGCAATCTCATCAAAGTCTATGAACATGAAGGAGACAGTTGTGACAGTCCCAGCTGCCTGAACACCCCAGCTGCGATCCAGAGACTCCAGTGCACCAAACCCGTACAAGTGCAGCGTATCCCCCTCCAGTTCAGCCAGGTGAGAGTCTGCGATGGACAAACCTTGCACTGTACAAGTCAGTATCTCGTCAGGAGACCTGCAAATTTGCATACAATTTCAATATCATTCTCATTTTTTTTTGTTTGTTTAAACCTCTGAGCTATGCAGAGGCTATATAGAACATGGTCAATTCCCAGAATGGCAGGACAATCTTATGTTGATAGATTGGAGTGACTGGACTTTGTATACGCTTGAGTTTAGAAGGCTGACAGGGGATCTGATTGAGACGTATAAGATTATTAAAGGATTGGACACTCTGGAGGCAGGAAGCATGTTTCCGCTGATGGGTGAGTCCCGAACCAAAGGACACAGTTTTAATGCAAAGGGTAGGCCACTTAGAACAGAGTTGAGGAGAAATTACTTCATCCTGGATACTTTCAAGACTGAATTGGATAGAGCTCTTAAATATAGTGGAACCAAAGGTTATGGGGATAAGGCAGGAACAGGATACTGATTGAGGATGATCAGCCATCATCATAATGAATGGTGGTGCTGGCTCGAAGGGCAGAATGGCCTACTTCTGCACCTATTGTCTATTGTCTATGACACTATTAACTAGCAAACACAAGCCTGAGAATTAGTCATTTTTCTGCACTTTCAATATTCCAGATATCAGATTAGGATACATTTTTACTGTATTTGTTCAGGAAGAAAATGTAGTTCAGCAGTAGATTGAAGCCCAAAATGTATTTTGTGGAATTGGACATAACCCAAAGCAAAAATGCAGAACTAGACTGAACTCATAGCATGCAATAAAAAATAAATCAAAAAATAAAAAAATTTTAAAAAGTACAGAATAAGTTCAAAAAGACTTCAGTGTAACGCTGGACTGAATTCCAGGTCATACTCTGCAGCACCACTTTTGTGTTGAGATTCCAGACCAAATTTATGCACAGATCAAGGGAACAGTAACTTTATTTTAAAGTAAACTAAATGCAACAACCATAAAACTTACTAAGAAAATACAACCACAAAATGCTGTGGCTTTTAACAAATAGTAACAAACTTTACTACACAATGTTAGAACACTATAATCTATAATACTTGGATAATTTATTTCTAACATCCAGAATTAAAATCTTGTAAATATGGATAATACAATGTGATTGAACACCTCAACCATCTGTTTTTAAACTCTCAGACTTGCAAAAAATTCCGTGTTTGTCAAAACATTGCTAAACCCACCACTTCAAGAGATAAACTAGGTACAATTCTCACATGAACAATACTATCTTCTAAGTTACTTCATAAATTCCATACAGCCAAGCTATTAATACTTCTTATTTTATCAAACTATCTGGAGCACATATCATTTCATAAGCCAACATATATGAGTGATTGCCCGAGTAGTTCTCAAATATCAATTTGTTTACTTGTGCTGTTGGAAGTATAAGGAATCACTTTGTCCTTAAAACCAAAATCTCCACTACCTCTTGCAAACTGACTCATTATGATTGTATCAAGGAAGAATCCCCTTGACTATTGTGAGCCACATCATCCATTCTAGTAGGTTCTGAAGGAACATGTTTCATGTATGCCATTGTCACTATTTTAAAGCTCATTTCCTTCACCAGTCCTGACCTTTCTGAATGCTCAAGTGTTCACATTACTCCTACCAGTTTCCAGTTCCACAGTAACAGTTTGCTTTTACATACCTAGTTTTATGGCAGTGAAAACATACTGGTTATCTAAATTCATTTTTATTCTCCAGATTATTATTTCTACTGACTGGGCCAGTTTCCCGTAAACCATATACCCCTAAGTTTTCCGCAGTCAGTTCATGTTTTCTTTCTCTCTTTGAAATTTTCTCTGCTGATATCTTTCCTCTATTGCCAACCTCTGTCTCTGAGGTTCAAATTCAAACATTTGCTTCTCTTTTTCAAGCTCAAGTTTTCTCATTTTCTTTTCTATTTCAAGCTGCTTCATCTGCAACTGAAGCTCTGTTCTGCCTGGTTTTGACTTCTTCTTCAATCTAGGATACTGTGCTATTATCTTTACTATTTCTGCTTAGCCTCAGCTTTTGACTCTAATTCCAACGCAATTTTCTGCCAATGCAATTAGTCTAGCCTTAATTTACAAAACTTACTCAGGGATAAATCTTTCATCTCCAAAGCAGTCATAGCAACTGACAAAAACAATGTGGTTTGTAGAAAACTCACTGTGAAAATCTTATCAGCCTTAATTTCAGCAGGTCCCAGCACTCGTATTTGTCTGTGAATTTCAGAACCACTAAATTATGCTACGATCCAGGACAAGGCCATTATATTTACATTGTGACTGCTTTTTATAAAGAAAACAAAGTATGATGTTTAAGAAACTTCTAAGAGAATAATCTCACAGGAGTGATGGAAAAAACAGATTCTATGATTTCATTCTATGACTAAGCTCCTGGACTCTAATACAGTATTCATTCACAAGCAAAATTCCAATGTTACAGTAAATAATAATACATAAATTCCTGTACAACATATTCCTAGCACCCAGAATTAACACATGGTATACATGGGCAATAGACAGTGATTGAATGCCCCACAGCACACTTCAAATTAACAAATGTGATCAAAACATTGAACCTCACAGAAGTTTTAGAACTCTTCATTTTTGCTGATCTGGCCTTGAAACTCCCTCTCAAGAACAACATCATCATAGACTGCCTCAAAGTCCGCTCCTGTTGTTGATCATCCTCTAATCCTAGAATTAAAAAAATTGTAGGGGTAGGTAGGTGAGGCCGTGGCATGGTGGTTCACTGGTTAGCACAACTGCCTCACAATACCAGGGTCCCAGGTTCAATTCCATGCTTGGTCAACTGTCGGTGTGGAGTTTTCACATTCTCTCTGCGTCTGAGTGGGCTTCCGCGAGGTGCTCCAGTTTCTTCCCACAGTCCAAAGGTGTGCAGGTTAGGTGGATTAGCCATGCTATATTGCCCCATAGTGTCCATGTTAGGTGGGTTAGCTATGGTAAATGCAGCGTTATGGGGATGGGGGAGCGGTTTGGGAATCTCTTCATAGGGCTGGTGCAGACTCGATGAGCTGAAGGATCTCTCTGTGCATTGTAAGATTCTATGATTTCATTCTATGACTAAGCTCCTGGACTCTAATACAGTATTCATTCACAACAAAATTCCAAACTTGAATTGCTAGCTCTGCCTGGATCTCTTCCCCCTCACCAAGCTCAAATCTTGCTCAGCTGCATGATGCATATACTGATTGTCCTCTTTTCAAGCCCCCTCCCCCATTCTATCAGCTACACTGAAGCATTAATGCTTGCAGACTTCTTATGATCCCTTCCCAGCTTTCCCCAACACACAGCCAGCAACCTTTCCACATTTTCAGTTCTCTGGACTTGTCAGAGCTCTGACTCCAACACTGAGCTACCTATTAATTCCTGGAATTGTTTTCTAGATTTTAAAAGCTCAGGGCTATTTAGCTTCTCCTGACTCCTCACTGAGTCCTCTCCACAATAAAGTCAGCTGCCTTCCCAGCAGTACAGCCAACTGGGCTACTCTTAACATGCATTCTGCTTCTGTGTCTTATTTATTGACTGTAATATTTGAATTCCTCTTCACTCATTCCAAACCTGAGTGACCTGTTGAAAACTTTGAAATAAACCACTCTCCTATTGCTGGGCACAATTGAATGTTATTAACATTTTGAAATAGTCAAATATAGCATATTTGGAACGGAGTGTGCACCATTAAGGCTACATTCTCACAGAATGCTGGAAATGGATTTCATAACAGGTGCAATGTTGAATAAATGTAATATAGCAATGGATTGAACAATAAAGAATATAGGAAGCAATGGATCTAATCTCAGCATAATGTTGAGAGCTAGGACTGAGTGCTTGCAGTTCTGAGGTAATAAAGTCGAGATTTATAATTAGTACAAATCTAATTTTGTTTGTAATTTACATTTGTATTTACATTAAACTGTAAACTTAAGTTTAAATTCTGAAGTTACCAGACTTAATCAGTATTTAGTCAAGGCCTCTAGTAGAAGTGTCATACCGGACTCAAAATGGTTTATGTCTCTACAGGTGCTTTCAGCTCTGCTGAGTTTCTCCAGCATGCTCTATGTTTATTTGGAAAAGATCATTTGTACTTGATCACTTTAATTCGATCTATTGATGAAGAAATATAGAAGCTTGATGACGAAATTGCAATTGATCTTGTCCATATGGATTTTACAAGAGTTTCTGACAAAGTTCCACATAAAAAGGCTTGTTAACAAAACAGAGCTTGACAAAATAGAACAGTGTCAGTTTGGATTTTAAAAACTTGTAAGGATAGAAAGCAGCAAGTCATGATTAATGGGGGTCTTATAAAATTTTAAAATTTACTGAAAATACCAAATTGGAAGTGTGTTGCAAACAGTGAGAATGACATTAATTGACTGCAAAAGGACATGGAGATAGAACAGCAGACACAGTTTAACAGAGAAGTGCAAAGTGATGCCTTTGGCAAGGGGTAAGGAGAATAAATACAGGGTAATGGCACAATTTAAACAGTATGCAAGGACAGAAGGACTGGGGGTTCATGAGCATAGATCTTTGAAGATGGCAGACATAATAAGTAAAACATGGGAGATTAGGCTTCATAAATACAAAACGTATAAAAGCACTGAGGTTATACTGAATATTTATAAAGCTCTGGTTCTGCCACAACTACAGTATTCAATCGATTCTAGTCACTACACTTGAGGAAGAGTGTAAGGGTTGTTAACAATTGCAGAGAGATTTACCAATAATGGTCCAGGAGTCAGGAATTTTAACTGTAAATTGCAGAAGCTGGTTTTATATTTGTGGGAACAAAGGATACTGAGGGAGGATGAGTTTGAGCTGTACAGGAGTACGTGGGATGGACAAAGAAAATGGGTTCAATCAGCTGGTAGTACAAGAACTATTAGGACACAGATTCGGACAACTGATGCAAGGGTGTGAAGAGTTGAAGGATATGTTAGAAAATAAAGTAGTTAGACTCACTTCATATTGTCATAAATATCTCAGAAGACTGCATTCTTTGGGTGGTGTGGGTTCCAGACCAACCACTTAAAATATTAGTGGGGAATCATCCTTGCCAATGTTAGCAATGACACAACAATTCCATTTTTATTTGAATTTTACTTGGCTTGTGACAGGACTTCTGCCTCATTTGGGAGTCAGTCCACCTCACAGAGCTGCCTGATAACTGTATAGTCCCAGCAGCACCACTGAGAACAGTGTCCACATCTGGGACATCAGACAGTCCACAGATTCAAAAAATCAGAATCCCATGGCAGACACAACTTAAGTGAGTGAATCCGGGAATTTGGTTCAAAGTGGAAACTCAGTGCATGGAAGGAAAGAGGTGCTTTAATAAGGTTTACTGCAAAAAGTAATGTTTCCAGAAAAAGGAGTGAGCAAGAGAGATTAAAAGGTGTAGATCAACAGTGCATGAGGAAAGCAGGAGAGAACAAAAATCGTGGATCAAGAGATCTACCTGCAGTGAGACCAGTGGCAGTGACCTCACAAACGATAACATGACACAAATGCAGGGAAAATAGCTGATTGATAAGTATCTTTAGTCACTGAAGTAAAAGTAAGGTCTTTATGTTGTGCTTAGGTCTCTAATCTCTTTTTTCTCCTTTTATTTTCTTAAAAATAATTTGTTAAGTATAAAATTGATAGTGGTGTCAAAACATAATAACAATGAAGTGTAAAGAACAGGGGATTCTTCATGTGCAAAGAGCAGGGCTACTAGAGCAATTATTTAATAATTTAAATAAAATTTAATACTAATGGCAACACAGACTTTGTGTTGCTGTGTAGCACGTAGACGATGTTAGATATCAAGATGATCCAAGTGAACAGATTTGTAGCAAGTGTTTACAGATCAAGCAATTTTGGATCTGAGTTGAGGAGCTAGTTTCTAAGCTTTGGATGTTGTACCACATCAGCTAAGGGGTAAGTTGTCAGAACACTTTGCTCCAGGAGGCAGTCACACTGTTCTAGCTAGGTAATTCAACCTTGGACTGTGCAGGATGGTTAGGGTTTTAAGGAGCCAGGGGTTAACATTCAAGGATATTCAGCCCTGCAGGTATCCAGCAGTTACAAGCTGTTAGAAGAGAATGGAGGATAAATAAATTGACCACTGCAACATGATACAGGGAGTCATTAGGGGGCAGAGGAAGGGAAAAAATGGGAATGTAGTAGTCATAGATGACAGCATAAATAGAGGGATAGCTACTGATTGCCACTGCCATGAAAGTGAGTTCCAAAGATTGTATTGCTTGTCCAGTGTCAGGGCTAAGGACATGTCCTCTGGGCTGGAGAAGAGGTCGGAGTGGGAGAGATTAAGAACATAACAACATAGGAACATAAGAACTAGAAGCAGGGGTAAGCCACCTGGCCCTTCGAGCCTGCTCCACCATTCAATAAGATCATGGCTAATCTTTTCATGGCCCTAGCTTCACTTACCCACCCTCTCATCACAACCGTTAATTCCTTTGCTGTTCAAAATATTATCTATCTTAGCTTTAAAAACATTCAAAAAGGAAACCTCAACTAGTTCACTGGGTTAGAGACAAAACAAACTGCAGTGGCTGGAATCCAAGGTAGACAAGCAAAAGGATAGAAGAACACAGCAGACCAGGCAGCGTCAAGAGGTGGAGAAGTCAACATTTTGGGTGTAGCCCTGCTTCAGGCCCAGAAAAGCACTCATTATCCCCACTCTTTGCTTCCTGTTAGTTAACCAGTCCTCTATCCATGCTAATATATTACCCGTAACGCCTTGCATCTTTATCTCATGCAGCAGCCTTCAACTTAATTCAGTTGTCAATGTCTACATTGGTATCAATGACATTGATAGGACTAGAAAGGAGGTTCTACTGCAAGAATTTGAATAGTTTGGAGCTAAATTGCATGATTTCTGCCTGAGCCATGGGCAAAGTGGTATAAGGTAAATAAAGTCAAGGCGTTAAAGTCACAGGTAGATAGGATAGTGAAGAAGGCGTTTGGTATGCTTTCCTTTATTGGTCAGAGTATTGAGTACAGGAGTTGGGAGGTCATGTTGCGGCTGTACAGAACATTGGGTTAGGTCACTTTTGGAATATTGCGTGCAGTTCTGGTCTCCTTCCTATAGGAAAGATGTTGTGAAACTTGAAAGGGTTCTGAAAAGATTTACAAGGATATTGGTAGGGTAGGAGAAGTTGAACGAGAGGGAGAGGTTGTATAGGTTGGGGCTGTTTTCCCTGGAGCGTCGGAGGCTGAGGGGTGACTTTATAGAGGTTTATAAAATCATGAGGGGCATGGATAGGATAAATAGACAAAGTCTTTTCCCTGGGGTGAGGGAGTCCAGAAGTAGAGGGCATAAGTTTAGGGTGAGAGGGGAAAGATATAGAAGAGAACTAAGGGACAACTTTTTCACGCAGAGGGTGGTACATGTATGAAATGAGCTGCCAGAGGATGTGGTGGAAGCGAGTATAATTGTAACATTTACAAGGCATCTGGATGAGTATACGAATATGAAGGGTTTGGAGGGATATAGGCCGGGTGCTGGCAGGTGGGACTAGATTGGGTTGGGATATCTGGTCAGCATGGACACATTGGACCTAATGGTCTGTTTCTGTGCTGCACACCTCTTTAATTTTATAAATATGTGGTTCAAATATTAGTGTGGAAGGTCCACAATCACGTGATGAAGGAGCAGCGTTCTAAAAGCTAGTGCTTCCAAATAAACTTGTTGGACTATAACCTGGTGTTGTGTGATTTTTAACTTTGTACACCCCCGTCCAATATTGGCATCTCCAAATCATGTGGAAGGAATGGGTTTCAGTTAGAATAGGAGAGGGCTATTTGTTGGACTTAAACTATCCTGGAATCAGTGTCAGGGTGAATCAAATAACTAGGGCTGCAGAGAGGGTTTTAAACTAAGTAGAGGAAGGGAATGTGCTGAAGAGGAAATATGTAGTCTTACAAAGCAAACAATTTTGACAGCATTGCAAGACAGCTATTTATGTAATGATACCCAGAGTGAGATTGGAAGGAATAGGAAATGGTCTTTTACTTACAAATTAATCAGAACACAGTTACATGAACTGACAGAAAGGGAAATTCTGTGACAGTAAACACATTGATCTTGAGATGGATGAGCAATATTTGTGTTTTGGGAGCTAATTATAATTCTTGATTAGTGGTACTGGAAAAGCACAGTTCAGGCAGCATCAGAGAAGCAGTAAAATCGATGTTTCGGGCAAAACCCCTTTATCAGGAATACAGGCAGAGTGCCTGAAGGGTGGAGAGATAAAGGATACAAACTGTACATTTTAAGTTGACTGTTGGGAATGAGTCAAAATGAATATCTGCACTTCACTGAACAACTGTCATTTATCATAAATAATACTAATACAGATAAAAGAATAAGAATTTTCAACCTTTACAAAATATTTAGCTAGAAATCAGTAATATGCAAAACAAAATTAGATCTTACCTCATGTTATTGGACTTTTCAGATTTTGACAAGTCTTGTTTGTTGCTCTCTACTGCTTCCTTTTCAATATTGTTCTTTGGACTTAAGGGGCTATGAAAGGATATGATTAAAAACAAGCAGTCCAGCACACTTTCAACATTAACTGTTTTAGCCAAAAGTAATGAAATTCATTATTTATGTAGGGATAGACCAACTTCCACAATTTATTCGTGGACATTTAATGGACTACGTACACAAGACTATAAGAAATGGGTACAGGATTAGGATGCATGGCCCTTGAAATCTGCTCTGTCATTCAGTATGACTGCAGTTGATCTTCTGCCTCAAATCCAATATCAGCTAATGATCTTTTTCAAATATTCCAGAATGATCATAAAGCCACGTTCTCCCGGAATAGCACTGTGTTCTGTTCTGTGGATTCAAACAGACTTGCTACTTTCCAGGCCAAATACTGAAACTGAGGGGAAAAAATAATGAAACTAGAAAATCTAAACTATGTTCTGAGGAAAAAAAACTATCAAAAAAGGAACCAAATAAGTTTATATTAAAACCAATAAAAGAGGTGCAACTGATAAAATTTACAAAGCTTCAAGGCCCATAATCTTTTTTTTTATCTGATCTTCTCTCCCATCTCACCTTTTCTTCATCTCACTGTTCTGCTCTACTATAGGTGTTGGCCCTTAATCAAAGTTCCTCAGTCAAAAGAATGCATACCTTGATTCATTCGGCCATAGCTCTTGTTCATGTTCATTGATGTGATATGGTTTATGAATACTAATGTTACTGGCTGTGCCAAGAGATTTCACTTGTTCCTGTTGTGCATCCTTGATGGCAGCAACTGTCTGCTGGATCTCCCACTGTCTGGCAGCATTACTAATAGCCAAACGACGTTTCTCCTGTAGAACAAGAGGGAGTAAAACAACAAAGATGATGTAGAGAATATTGTTTAAGAAAACCCATTCACTTCTTCACATTACATAAGGCATATGTTTATCATGTCTAATGTCAGCAGGGTTCATTACAGCTAATGAATTACTTTTTGAAGATTTGCTGTTGTACAGTAGAAAAGATTATCACATAATTTGCATTCAACAAGCTCCCTCAAACTATAATGAGATAAATAACCAGATCATTTATTTTATGCATATTGGCATAGGAATTAATGTTAGCTAGGATAGGAAGAGAATTCCCTTGCTTTTCTTTGATCAGTGCTATTGTAGCCTTCATTTACACCTGAGTTGGTATTCAGGCCCTTAGTCTAGCTAATACAGCACTCCATCATGGGCAGTTACCACTTCCCTTCCATTTTATTTAATTCTATTTGTGTCCAGCATTGTACAGATGAGCTGCATTAGCCATGGGGAAGGCAGAAGTAGGGTAACAGGGTGGAGAGCTCTTTGGAGAGTCAGTATGGACTTGATGGGCCAAATGGCCTGCTTAAAGAGTGAAGGGATTCTACAAATCCTTGAGCTGGCTTCCTGAACACCATTCATCACTGGATCTTCAAATATAATGACTGGTGGGACCAATGCTGGAGATTGCAGCAATCTCAGAGTAATTCACAGGAAAACAACATTGCAAAGTTTGAAACATTTGCTCATTATTAATGATCTGAGATGAAGTCAATACGACAACAGGTGATAATAAATTACACCCTAATTACTCTGGACAACATCAAGATCCAAATTACTCCTGACCTTTTAAACTACACCAGACATTTATCCAATCGTGACTTAGAAATTTTTTTTGCTGTTATTTCGCTGTCACTAGGTCATGATCTTGCAACTCACTTCCTAATAACACCATGGGTGTACTTCCACACATATATTGCAGTAGTTTAAGACACCTCACCATAACCTCCTCCAAAGTAATTGGGGACAAGTAACATTCGCTGGCCTTGTCAGCCTCATGGACATCTCATGAACATATTTAATAAAAACCTTGCTTGAATACACAAAGTAATTCATCATGGTGATGCTGTAGAAATCTCAAAACAAACATTTTATAAGTGCATCACTGTTTTAGCATAGAAATTAAAACATCCATGCCTTAAGATTAAAATGTTAAAATCAGTTGAATTTCTGAACATTTGGATACTGAAGTGCCATGAATTTCTATGAGCCATACCAACTAAAATCTCCATTCAGATGGTTTTCCTGAAAATATTGTTGAATATTAGAGAAAACTGAATTTCTCTAGTATATATTGTCTAGAATGAGATTACATTAAACAGTTATCACAGCAATACTTCACAAAATTCAGAATATGAAAAATAAAGGAAGCATGAAATGTGGAGGTCATGATGCTCATTGAACCAGCATCAACAATTAATCTAGCGCTAAGAGCAGCCTGGATGTAGATTTGCTTGCTGAGCTGGAAGGTTCGTTTTCATAGCAGCCTATTATCAAAGTGTGCTGTTTCCGAAAATAAGTACTACATCTTAGAAAGAATAGTAAATTAACCCTCAAATGCAGGCGGACAAGAGGACAACATCATCCAATGTCATGACTGGCTGTCCTATGTCAATTTGTCATAAGCGTTCAGACAATTGATTGACATAGCATAAGCTACCTGTCCCAGTAAATTTGATATGACAATAAGTGCTCGGGCAGAGGGGCATTCGTTTTGGACAGTTCTTATCAGCAGTCCTTATAGGCAGCAGTTTTCATCAGGTGATTCCCAGAGAGCAGTCTTCATCAAGCAGTCCTCAACAGACACATGGAATACAGACAGAAGAAGTGAAGGAAGACCGAAGGAAGAGTTCCCCAATATCTAGGCTAATGAGCAGGATGTTGCCCCCACAACTTTAACAAGACCAAAACATTCCATGCTGACAGCCTGTGTGTCCTCTAGTATCAATGAACTATTTCCATTTGTCATGGTTGTATACTTTATCTCATTAACTAATGCAACATATCTCAACTGCTGCATCATATCTAAACTGCTGCTGAACAAGTTTAATAAACTATCAGAAAATTACTTACAAATTATTGACTGCCTATATTAGGTATCTGTGAACATGAATCCAGAAAATCAACAATATGAAATAACTAGCTCATTTAAACTGAAGTATGGTTGGTGGCAGGTTCCATTGGAATTTCCTACTAGTTTGCTAGAGAATCATAGAGTCATAGAGATGTGCAGCATGGAAACAGACCCTTCAGTCCAACTCATCCATGCTGACTAGATACCTCAATCCAATCTAATCCCACCTGCCAGCACCTGGCCCATATCCCTCCAAACTCTTCCACTTCATATACCCATCCAGATGCCTTATAAACGTTGAAATTGTACCAGCCTCCACCACCCTCCGCGTGAAAAGGTCACCCCTTAGGTTTCTTTTATATCTTACCCCTCTCACCCTAAACCTATGCTGTTTAGTTCTGGACTCACCCATCCCAGGGAAAAGACCTTGTCTATTTACCCTATCCACGCCCCTCATGATTTTATAAACCTCTATAAGGTCACCTCTCAGCCTCTGACGCTCCAGGGAAACAACCCTAGCCTACTCCACTTCTCCCTATAGCTCATATCTTCCAACCCTGGCAACATCCTTGTAAATCTTTTCTGAATGCTTTCAAGTTTCACAATATGATTCTGGGTAACCCAAGATTGAAGACGGGAAAAATTTCTGGCTGTAACAGTTGCTCCTTTTTTTGAGGTATTTTAGGTGCTGGAGGTGATTTCCTTGAATTCCAGGAGCAGCAATTACTGTTTTATATGCTGTTGCATTGTTTTGGAACTTTGGGAAAAAAAGTCAAAACAACAGCAGTTTTAAAAGTGAGAAGAGCAGACAAAGGAAGCACATGGTGAGGACAGTGCAGGAGAGAGAGAGAGAGAACCTGCACAGTTACTGCCTTTGCTGTTTGGATTCGTGTATTGGTGGACATTGGAATGCATCTGGGAAAATTATCAAACAGTGAAATTCACAACTAATCTTGGAGGAACTGTTGGGCAAAGTTCACAGCACAGAATCAGATAAGTTAATCGTTGTTTTAAATGTGGCCTACAGAGAATCTGCAGTAGTGAGTAAAGGAGGTTCTTTCTTGATTATATGTTTTTGGAGATAAGTCTCTTGATTAAGTTTAAATATTAAGCCATAACTATTAATTTAACCTGGGGCAGTGTTTGTAGAGGAATAAGACGGTGTTATTTCTGGGTCTGTAGATTGTGAAGGAGCTAAAATGGCCTTTGCAGTGATATGTACTTCTTGTCAGATGTGGGAGCTTAAAGAGAGTTTAAGGGTTACTGCGGATTATATCTGCCGTAAATGCTGTTGGATGCGAATCTTATCAGATCGAGTGGACTGGTTGGAGAGACAGTTAGAAGTGATGAGGAATTTGCAACAGCAACAGTATGTGATGGAAGGCAGTTATAGGAAGGGGAAAATCTCAGATACAGTCATAGAGATGGGTCAACTTCAGGAAAGGTAAGAGAGGTAGGCACCTAGGGCAGGAGTCTTTTGTGGCTATACCCATTTCAAACAGGTATGCTGTTTTGGAAAATGTAGAGGGTGATGGATTCTCAGGGGAACGTAGCACGATCAGTTTCGGGTATGGAGACTGGCTCTAATGCAACGAGGGGTACGTCGGGTTCCAAGAGATCAATTGTGTTAGGGGATTCTCTAGTTCGAGGTACAGACAGACGTTTATGTGGCCAGCAGCAAAAAAGCAGAATGGTGTGTTGCTTCCCTGGTGTCAGGATCAAGGATGTCTCAGAGAAGGTGCAGAATGTTCTCACGGGGAAGAGGGGCCAGCAAGATGTCATTGTCCACATTGTAACCAATGACATAGGAAGGGAAAAGGTTAAGATTCTGAAGGGAGATTACAGAGAGCTAGGTAGAAATTTAAAAAGGAGGTCCTCGAGAGTAGCAATATCTGGCTTACTCCCAATGCTACGAGCTAGTGAGGGCAGGAATACGAGGATAGAGCAGATGAATGCATGGCCGAGGAGCTGGTGTATGGGGAAGAAGGGTTCACATTTTTGGATCACTGGAATCTCTTTTGGGGTAGAAGTGACCTGTACAAGAAGAATGGATTGCACTTAAATTGGAAGGGGATTAATATACTGGCAGGGAGATTTGCTACAGCTGCTCGGGAGGATTTAAACTGGTAAGGTGGGACCCAAGGAGATAGTGAGGAAAGAGATCGATCTGAAACTGGTACAGTTGAGAACAGAAGCGAGTTAAACAGTCAGGGCAGGCAGGGACAAGGTAGGACTAATAAAGTGGATAAATCCCCAGGAACTGAACAGGAGTACCCTAAAACTCTGTGGGAAGCTAGAGAAGTGATTGCTGGGCCTCTTGCTGAGATATTTGTGTCGTCGATAGTCACAGGTGAGGTGCCAGAAGACTGGAGGGTGGCTAACGTGGTGCCACTATTTAAGAAGGGTGTAAGGACAAGCCAGGGAACTATAGACCAGAGAGCCTGATGTTGGTGGTGGGCATGTTGTTGGAGGGAATCCTGAGGGACAGGGTGTACATGTACTTGGAAAGGCAAGGACTGATTAGGATTAGTCAACATGGCTTTGTGTGTGGGAAATCATGTCTCACAAACTTGGTTGAGTTTTTTGAGGAAGTAACAAAGAGGATTGATGAGGGCAGAGTGATAGATGTGATCTATATGGACTTCAGCAAGGCATTCGACAAGGTTCGCCATGGGAGACTGATTAGCAAGGTTAGATCTCATGGAATACAGGGAGAACTAGCTATTTGGATACAGGACTAGCTCAAAGATAGAAAACAAAGGATGGTGGTGGAGGGTTGTTTTTCAGACTAGAGGCCAGTGACCAGTGGAGTGCCACAAGGATCGGTGCTGGGTCCTCTACTTTTTGTCATTTACATAAATGATTTGGATGTGAGCATAAGAAGTACAGTTAGTAAATTTGCAGATGACACCAAAATTGGAGGTGTAGTGGACAGCAAAGAGGGTTACCTCAGATTACAACAGGATCTGGACCAGATGGGCCAATGGGCTGAGGAGTGGCAGATGGAGTTTAATTCAGATAAATGCGAGATATTGCATTTTGAGAAAGCAAATCTTAGCAGGACTTATACACTTAATGGTAAGGTCCTAGGGAGTGCTGCTGAACAAAGTGACCTTGGAGTGCAGGTTCATAGCTCTTGAAAGTGGTGTCGCAGGTAGATAGGATAGTGCAGGCGGTGTTTGGTATGCTTTCCTTTATTGGTCAGAGTATTGAGTACAGGAGTTGGGAGGTCATGTTGCGGCTGTATAGGACACTTTGGGAATATTGTGTGCAATTCTGGTCTCCTTCCTATTGGAAAGTAGTTGTGAAACTTGAAAGGGGTCAGAAAAGATTTAAAATGATGTTGCCAGGGTTGCAGGATTTGAGCTATAGGGAGAGGTTGAACAGGCTGGGGCTGTTTTCCCTGGAGCATCGGAGGCTGAGGGGTGACCTTACAGAGGTTTATAAAATTTTGAGGGGCATGGATAGGATAAATAGGCAAAGTATTTTCCCTGGGGTCAGGGAGTCCAGAACTAGAAGGCATAGGTTTAGGGTGAGAGGGGAAAGAGATAAAGGAGACCTAAGGGGCAATTTTTCACGCAGAGGGTGGTATGTGCATGGAATGAGCTGCCAGAGGAAGTGGTGGAGGTTGGTACAATTGCAACATTTAAGAGGCATTTGGATGGTTATATGAATAGGAAGGGTTTGGAGGGATATGGGCCAGGTGCTGGCAGGTGGGACTAGATTGGGTTGGAAGATCTGGTTGGCATGGATGAGTTGGACCGAAGGGTTTGTTTCCATGCTGTACATCTCTATGACTTTATGACTCTAAATCCTTCCAATAGAAAGGAGACCAGAATTGCACACAATATACCAAAAGTGGCCAAACCAATATTCTGTATAGCCGCAACATGACCTCCCAACTCCTGTACTCAAAACTCTGACCAATAAAGGAAAGCCTACCAAACGCCTTCTTCACTATCCTATCTACCTGTATCTCTACTTTCAAGGAGCTATGTACTTGCACTCCAAGGTCTCTTTGTTTGGCAACACTCCCTAGGACCTTACCATTAAGTGAATAAGTCCTGTCCTGATTTGCTTTCCCAAAATGCAACAACTCACATTTATCTAAATTAAACTCCATCTGCCACTCCTCAGCCCATCGGCCCATCTGATCAAGATCCCATTATAATCTGAGGTAACCTTCTTCACTGCCCACTACACCTCCAATTTTGGTGTCATCTGCAAATTTACTAACTATATCTCTTATGCTCACCTCCAAATCATTTATGTAAATGTCAAAAAGTAGTGGACTCAGCACCAATCCTTGTGGCACTCCACTGGTCACAGGCCTCCAGTCTGAAGAACAACCCTCCACCACCACCCTCTGTCTTCTACCTTTAAACCAGATCTGTACCCAAATAGCTAGTTATCCCTGTATTCCATGAGATCTAACCTTGCTGACCAGTCTCTCATGGAAAATCTTGTCGAAAGCCTTACTGAAGTCCATATAGATCATGTCTACCTCATCAATCCTCTTTGTTACTTCTTCAAAAAACTCAGTCAAGATTGTGAGATATGATTTCCCACACATAAAGTCATGTTGACTATCCCTAATCAGTCCTTGCCTTTCCAAATACATGTACATCCTGTCCCTCAGGATTCCCTCCAACAACTTGCCCACCACCGACGTCAGGCTCACTGGTCTATAGTTCCCTGGCTTGTCCTTACCACCCTTCCTAAATAGTGGCACCACGTTTGCCAACTTCCAGTCTTCTGGCACCTCACCCGTGACTATTGATAATACAAATATCTCAGTAAGAGGCCCAGCAATCACTTCTCTAGCTTCCCACAGAGTTTTAGGGTACACCTGGGGATTTATCCACTTTAATGCATTTCAAGACATCCAGCACTTCCTCCTTTGTAATACGGACATTTTTCAAAATGTTACCATCTATTTCCCTACATTCTATATCTTCCATGTTCTTTTCCACACTAAACACTAATGCAAAACACCCATTTAGTAATACAATATAAGCAACCTTTCAACTTCAAAGTAGCATCAAAGACATTTCAGTGATTTTATGTAGCCAGACTGGAACATAGTCCCTATTCTATTAAGCAAAAAAGAAGGGTGATAGGAATAACTGTTGCCAAAGATAGTTCAAGTATATGACATGACTCAGTGGCTTGCTGAGTCACATTAACAGACAATTAAAGGCAACCATGTTGGTGTAAACTATAGCACATATCAACTAGAAGATGCAAGAATGACAGGTTTCCTTGCCTAAATGTTATTTGGTTTTAGAACAATCTGAAGGTGCATGGGCACTTTCACAGGTTCTAGCCTTTTATTTCCAGATTATGTCAATTTTTGTAATGTTGTTGTCAAGTGTTGCAGGAAATCTTTCTATGCTAAAATAAATTCACTAAATAAATTCACACTAATTCAGAACCTGCTTGGTATTACAGCTCACAAATTGCTGGGCTTCTTATATTGATATTTGTTGAGTACTACATGAAAACCATAGTGCTTCTCTTAGTGCTGTGTCCACAACAGGTTATAAAGTGCAAAGACAATACTTTGACATAGCTGCTACACTTGGATTTATACTAACACTAAGCCTGACTACAATATCTCTTAAATATTCACAAAATAGAAGTACAATATTAAAAAATCCTAAAAGCCAGAAACAAATTTCTATTGCAGACCTGTTAGATTATCAGCTCTAATTGATTAAATACATGTATTGAGCATATTATTACCAGGATGGAAGGATTCTGCATGCAACATTCTAGTCATTTATTTTAACAGAACTAATATTTAGTCTTTACCTTCAGAATTGCCTGCTTGTGTATTTCACGTTTTTTGTCATCTTCTTTTCTGGCCATGACTGATGCCATTCTCCTCTCTTCCTCCTAAAAATAAGCATCATAAATGAAAATGTATTTGTCACCTTTAAAACAATTTGATAGATAATCATTTTCAGGGGCAGTAACTCAATGAACAGTGGAGAGTACAAAACTGGTGGTCACTGCGATATTACAACAGCATTGTGATTAATACCAAAAGGAAACTAAAACATTCATATTTGAAATATTCAACTCTATGTCATCTTTTATTGAATGTTTAATTAAACTGTGGTAATGAAACACTTTCCAATTTTAAATTTTTTATCAGTCACAGATTACACATAGCTAGATTTGGATGTTAAGGTTCCCAATAATTGCTTCATTAAATCCTCCCAAGGTCAGGTACAACATAGGCCAATAGAAAATTGAGATATCCTCTAATTCTGTCATCAAACTTTCAAGATTTAGATATCGTCTATGCTTAAAAATATTGTATTGAGATACAGAGCATGGTTCACTGTGCTTGAACATATCCATACCAAAGTCAAGAAGTGTGGAACTGGACAAGCGCAGCATCCAAGGAGCAGGAACACAGAACATACAACTAGAACAGTACAGCACAGTACAGGTCCTTCGGCCCTCGATGTCGTACCAACTTTATATCCTATTCTAAGATCAAGCTAACCTACATATCCTTCATTTTACTATCATCCATGTACCCATCTAAGAATCGCTTAAATGTTCCTAATGTATCTGACTCTACCAAACTGCTGGCAGTGCATTTCAGGCACCCACCACCCTCCTAATAAAGAATATACCTCTGACATCTCCCCTGAACCTTCCTCCAATCACCTTAAAATTATGCCCTCTTGTGATAGCCATTTCTGCTCTGGGAAAAGTTCTCTGACTATTCACTCTTTCTAAGTCTCTCATCATCTTGTACACCTCTATCCACTCACCTCTCTTCCTTCTTTGCTCCAGTGAGAAAAGCCTGAGCTTGCCCAACCTTTCTTCATAAGACATGCCCTCCAGTCCAGGCAGCATCCTGGTAAGTCTCCTCTGCACCCTCTAAAGCTTCCACATCCTTCCTATAATGAGGTGACCAGAACTGAACACAATATTCCAAGTGGAGTCTAACCAGGGGTCTATAGAGCTGCAGCATAACCTTACAGCTCTTAAACTCAATCCTCCTGCTAATGAAAACCAACACATCATATGGCTTCTTAACAACCCTATCAACTTGGAAGGCAACTTTGAGGGATCTAGGGACATGGACCCCAAAATTCCTCTGTTCCTCCACACTGCCATGAATGCTGTCTTTAACTCTGTATTATGAATTCCAAATCGACCTTCCAAAATTAATCACTTCACATTTTTCCAGGTTGAACATCATCTGCTGCTTCTCAGCCCAATTCTGCATCCTGTCAATATCCCAGTGCAACTGACAACAGCCCTCCACACTATCCACAACTCCACCAACTTTTGTGTCATTGATAAATTTACTCACCCACCTTTCTACTTTCTCATCCAAGTCATTTATAAAAATCACAAAGAGTAGAGGTCCCCGGACAGATCCCTGCAGAACAGCACTGCCCACCAAGCTCCAGGCTGAATGCTTACCTTCAACTACCATCCTCTGTCTCCAATGGGCCAGCCAATTCCATATCCAGACAGCCAAATTTCTCTGTATCCCATGCCTCCTTACTTTCTGAATGAGCCTACCAAGGAGAACCTTTTCAAATGCCTTTTAAAATCCATGTACACCACATCCACTGCTCGGCCTTCATCAATATGTTTTATCACATCCTCAAATAATTCAGTAAGGTTTGTGAGGCATGTCTTGCCCCTCACAAAGCCATGCTGACTATTTCTAATCAAACTATTGGGCTTTCCAAGTAATCATAAATCCAGTCTCTCAGAATCCACTTTAATAATTTGCCCACTACAGACGAAGACTGATGGTTTGTAACTCCTAGGATTATCCCTAATCCCTTTCTTGAACAAGGGAATACCATTTTCCACTCTCCAGTCATCTGGCACTACTGCAGTGGACAGTGAGGATGCAAAGATTATTGCCAAAGGTGCAGCAATCGCTTCCCTCACTTCCTGTAGTAACCTTGGGTATATCTCATCTGGCCCAGAGGACTTATCTATCCTAATGTTTTTCAAACTTTTCAGCACATCCTCCTTCTTAACATCAACTGTTTGAGCATATCAGCCTGTTTCATGCTGTCGTCACAAATGTCAAGGTCCCTCTCAGTGAATACTGAAGTAAAATATTCATTAAGGATTTCCCCTACCTCCTCAGACTCCAGGAACAAGTCCCCTCCACCATTTCTGATCGGCGCTACTCTCACTCTGGCGATCCTTCCATTATTCACATAAGTGTAGAGTGCCTTAGGGTTTCTCTTAATCGTACCCGCTAGAGCTTTTCCATGCCCCCTTCTAGCTATCCTAATTCCACTCTTTAGTTCCTTCCTGGCTACCTTGTAACCCTCTAGACCCCTGTCTGATCCTTGCCTCCTCAACCTTAAGTAAGCTTCCTTCTTCCTCTGATTACATGTTTTATATTCCTTGCCACCCAATGTTCCTTCACCCCACCATCCCTTCCTTGCCTTAGTGGGACAAACTTATGCAGCACTACTAGCAGGTGCTCCCTAAACAACCTCCACATTTCTTTTGTGCATTTTCCTGAGAACATCTCAGAAAACACGTCAAGGTACCTTTGGGTGGCACAGTGGCTCATTGGTTATCATTGCTGCCTCACAGCGCCAGGGAGCTAGGTTTGCTTCCAGCCTCGGGTGATTGTGTGTGGAATTTGCACATTCTCCATGTGTGGGTTTACTCCGGGTGTTCTGGCTTCCTCCCACAATCCAAAGGTGTGCAGTTTAGGTGAATTGGCCATGCTAAATCACCATAGCGTTCAGGGATGGGTAGGTTAAGGACATAAGTCAGGGGTAAATATCAGATGATAGGGTTGGGAAATGGGTCTGGGTGGGTTACTCTTCAGAGGGTCAGTTGGGCTGAAGGGCCCGTTTCCACACTGTTCCAGGAATTCTAATTCTAATTCAAATCTGTTCCCAATGTAGGCGCCCCAGTTCCTGTCTAATAGCATTATAATTCCCCCTCCCCAATTAAATAATTTTCCATATCGTCTGCTCCTATCCCTCTCCTTGACTGTAGTATAGGTCAGGAGTTATGATCACTAACACTGAAATGCTCTCCTACTGAGAGATTTGAAGCCTGGCCTGATTTGTTGTCGAGCACCAAATCTAATATGGCCTCGCTTCTAGTTGGCCTATCAGGAATGTGTATAAGGCTTATTCCCCAAATGTCAATTCTCCTGCTCTTCAGGTGTTGCCTGACCTGCTGTGCTTTTTCAGCGCCAAACATTTCAACTCTGACTCTCCAGCATCTGCAGTCCTCACTTTCTCCACATACTTACTAGATCTTAGCAATTATCAAGATCATTTGCAATCTCCTCCATGAAATGTCTCCTCAACTCTTGTATTATTTTACTTGCTAGTCCCCCACCTTGCACGCTCAGTAAACACCAGTGTTCACATGCTGCATGTCTTGAAGTAAGTTCTACAGGCTGGCCTAGTTTCCTATTCCCCAAATCAAAATTTTATATATTTTTTTCTCTTAAAATGGCTTAACCTTGACAAATAAAACTGCAGAAAGCTGCAATACAAAGGTATTTGTGAGTACTTTTGTATGAAACATAGGGGGCAGAGCAGTGGTTAGCACTGCTGCCTTACAGTACCAGGGACCCAGTTAGGATTTCAGCCTTGGGGACTGCCTATGTGGAGTTTGCTCATTCTCCCCTTGTCTGCATGGATTTCTGACGGGTGCTCCAGTTTCCTCCCACAGTCCAAAGATCTGCAGGTTAGGTGGATTGGCGTTTAGAAATGCAAGATTACAGGGATATGGTAGGAGAGCGGAGTCTGGTTGGGCTGTTTATTCAGAGGGTTGGCGTAGATTGGATGGGCCAAATGTCGGCTTCCACATTGCAGAGATTCTATGATTCTGTAGGGATTTTACGCAGCAAATAATTAGCAGGCTAATGGAATGTTGGCCTTTATTTCAATAAGAATAGGGAGGTATTACTACAATTGTACAGGTGCTGGTGAGACTACATGTGGGGTATTGTGAGAAGTTGTGGTCCCGTTATCTAAAGAAAGATAGCATTGCTCCATTGCTTCATCAATGACCTTCCTTCCATCACAAGATCAGATGTGGGTATATTCGTCACTGATTGAACAATGTTCAGCACCATTTGTGACTCGTCAGATACTGAAGGAGTCTATGTTCAAATGTAGAAAGATCTGGACAATATCCAGGCTTGGGCAGACAATTGACAAATAAAATTTGCGCCATACAAATGCCAGGCAATGATCATCACCAATAAGAGACAATCTAACCAAGGCTCCTTGATTATAAATGGTGTTACCATCACTAAAACAACTATTATCAACAACCTGGGGATTATCTTTGGTCAGAAACTTAACTGTACTCACCACAGAAACACAGTGGCTACAACAGCAGGTCAGAGGCTAGGAATACAGTTGCGAGTAACTCACCTCCTGACTCCCCAAAGCCTGTCCATCACCTACAAGGGACAAGTCAGGAATGGAATACTCCCCATTTACCTGGATGAGTGCAGCCCCAACAACGCTCAAGAGATTTGACACCATCCAGAAAAAGCCTGCTGGATTTGCATCCATAAGCATTCACTCTCTCTACTACCGACACACAGGTAGTGCACTGTCTACAAGATGCACTGAAGAATATCACCAAAGAGCCTCAGATAGCACTTTCCAAACACAGCCATTTTCATTTAGAAGATCAAGGATTTCTAGCAGATACATAGGAACTGACAACCTCAAATTCCCCTCCAAGCCAGTCAGCATCCTGACTTGGAAATATATCACTGTTCCTTCACTGTCACTGGGCCAAAACTTCAGAATTCTCTCCCTACTCCAAATTCTAGAGGAACTGATCATGGGTCATTGTGCTGTATACATTTCAATTTCCTCATAAGGGTGAGGTTATCAGCCAATCGGTGCTCAGGATTGGTTGGACTCATATCAGTAGGTCCACAGAGTCATAAGACACATTGATTTGTAGAAAGCTACTGAAAGGAGGGATTTAGGGGTCCTCATTTATGAATCACAAAAAGTTGGTATCAAAGTTCAGCAGGTAAAGGAAAGGCAAATGGAATGTTGTCCTATATTTCAAAGAAAATGGAATATAAAAGTATGGAGGCTTTGCTAAAATTGTACAAGGCATGGTGAACAATTTTAGGCACCTTATCTAAAGAAAGATATACTTGCATTCGAGGCATTCCAGAGAAGGTTCACTAAACTGATACCAGGTATGGATGAATAAACTTCTTATGTGGAGAGGTTCAGTAAATTGGGCCTGTACTTGTTGGAATATAGAAGAATGAGAGGCAACTTAATTGAAATATACAAGATTCTTAGAGCACTTGACAGGATAAACGTGGAAAGATTGTCCCGTTTGTGGGAGAGTTTAGGACCAGAGGAGTTGCACATTTAAGAGACAAAGAGGAATTTTTTTCTCTCAGGGTTGTGAATCTCGAAATGCTTTGCCACAGAGGGCTGCTGAGGCTGAATCATTAAGTATATTCAAGGCTGAGATAGAATTTTATTATTATCAAGGGAAGGTGATTTGAGGATTATCAGGTCAGCTATGATATAATTGAATGGCAGAGTAGATTCAATGGCTCAATGGTCTGCTACTGCTCTCATGTCTATGGCCTAAAGCATTGTACTGGCTCCAGTGTGAGGTTGCTGAACTTTTTGGAAGGGGAACAGCCAAAACTAATTGCTACCTTGGGATTCTGTACCAAGAGCTCCACACCAATTTCAGCTCAAGCTCCTAGCCTGAGCAGAATATTTTGCAACATATGAGTGATTCTTATCCTACAGATATTTTCTAATCAACCTGTTGAGAGATATTATTACACATCTCTGGAGCAAGTGAAATTTAAACCCGGGTCTTCTGGCCCAGAACTCACTGTGCCACAAGAGACCTGCATCCGCATCAATAGACAATAGACAATAGGTGCAGGAGTAGGTCATTTAGCCCTTCAAGCCTGCACCGCCATTCAATACGATCATGGCTGATCATTCCTAATCAGTATCCGCTTCCTGCCTTATCGCCATAACCCTTGATTCCACTATCTTTGAGAGCTCTATCCAACTCTTTCTTAAATGAATCCAGAGACTGGGCCTCCACTGCCTTCTGGGGCAGAGCATTCCACACAGCCACCACTCTCTGGGTGAAGAAGTTTCTCATCATCTCCGTCCTAAATGGTCTACCCCGTACTTTTAAGCGGTGTCCTCTGGTTCGGCACTCACCCATTAGCAGAAACATGTTTCCTGCTGCCAGAGTTCCAATCCTTTCATAATCTTATATGTCTCAATCAGATCCCCTCTCAGTCTTCTAAACTCAAGGGTATACAAGTCCAGTAGCTCCAGTCTTTCAGTGTAAGTAATCCCTCCATTCCAGGAATTGACCTCGTGAACCTACGCTGTACTCCCTCAATAGCCAGAATGTCTTTCCTCAAATTTGGAGACCAGAACTGCACACAGTACTCCAGGTGTGGTCTCACCAGGGCCCTGTACAGCTGCAGAAGTACCTCTTTGCTTCTATACTCAATTCCTCTTGTTATGAAGGCCAGCATGCTATTAGCCTTCTTCACTACCTGCTTGTACCTGCATGCTTGCCTTCATTGACTGGTGTACAAGAACATCCAGATCTCTTTGTACTGCCCCTTTACCTAAATTGATTCCATTGAGGTAGTAATCTGCCTTCCTGTTATTGCCACCAAAGTGGATAACCATACATTTATCCACATTAAACTGCATCTGCCATGCATCTGCCCACTCACCTAACTTGTCCAGGTCACCCTGTAATCTCCTAACATCCTCATCACATTTCACCCAGCCACCCAGCTTTGTATAATCAGCAAATTTGCTAATGTTATTGCTGATACCATCTTCTATAACACATATTGTAAAAAGCTGCGGTCCCAGCACTGATCCCTGTGGTACCCCACTGGTCACTGCCTGCCATTCCGAAATGGAGCCGTTTATCACTACCCTTTGTTTCCTATCAGCCAACCAATTTTCAATCCAATCTAGTACTTTGCCCCCAATACCATGTGCCCTAAGTTTACTCACTAACCTTTTTTTCCCTTCTTTCTTCTCTTTATCACACAACTGATTGATTTTTCTCCCCATCACAAAATTCTAGCCACAAACAGGATAAAAAT
The DNA here is from genome assembly GCF_020745735.1 of Hemiscyllium ocellatum. Taxonomy (NCBI): domain Eukaryota; kingdom Metazoa; phylum Chordata; class Chondrichthyes; order Orectolobiformes; family Hemiscylliidae; genus Hemiscyllium; species Hemiscyllium ocellatum. Next base: position 37,219,447 of record NC_083442.1, on the reverse strand, counting down.
TGAGTCAGAAGAACAGAATATTCCATAGCTAAAACAGAGCAGCTGAGTGCAACAAAATTGATAGACAGTGAATAAAGAATAGTACATCACAGGAATGCCCTTTGGCCAACACAGACTGCTTTTGTGCAATCTGGATCCCTCTATTCATTGCTTATTCATAAATTTGCCAAGGTGCATTTTAAAAGTTGCTATTGTATCCGCCTCCTCCATTTCCACTGATAGCGCATTTGAGGCACTCACCATTATCTGTGCAAAAAACCTGTCTCTCACATGTTCTTTAAACTTATCCCCTTTTAACTTAAACCTATGTCCCCTAGTGAGTGACATTTCTACCCTGGGAGAAAGACTCCGACTATCCATTCTATCCACGCCTCTCACAATTTTGTAAACTTTTATCAAGTAACCTGAGAGCATTCAACATTCAAATGAAAATAAACCATGCTTGTTCAATCTCTCCTCACAGCTAATACCCTCCAAACTAGGCAACATCTAGGCAACTCTTTTCTGTACATCTTCCAGTAGACTGGAAATTGGAACTGCACACAATATTCCAAATGTAGCTGAACTAAATTTCTCTATAGCTGCAACATGACTTGCCAATTTTTATACTCTATGCCCTTGACCAATGAAGGCAAGAATGTATATGCCTTCTGATCACTTTGTCCACTTAGGTTGCCACTTCCAGGGCAGAAGTGGGTGCTGCAGATGCTGGAGATTAGAGTCAAGATTAAAGTGGTGCTGGAAAAGTACCGCAGGTCAGCAACATCTGAGGAGCAGGAAAATTGACGGTTCCGGCAAAAGTTCCTCGGATGCTGCCTGACCTGCGGTGCTTTTCCAGCACCACTCTAATCTTCTCACTTTCAGGGAACTGTGGATCTGTACACCTCTGTAAGTTGATGCTAGTAAGGTGTGACAAAATAGACTTCAGAACTTTATTAACTGTTTATAGATTGAAATAAGTAGCAATAACTCCATCTCAAATAAATTATTAAAGCACAACGAAAAACTTATACAGGAATTGAAAGCAATTAGCTTTGTCTGGGAGAAGAAGGAGTTGAAGCTACATAAGCAAAATTGTTAATAAATGGCTGTCTTATGCTGCAAGGACGACTAACTGCCCGGCAGAAGAATTTAAGGAGTTAATCACAGGAAAGCTGTGTCTTTAAACAGTCAATGACAAATGGAACAAGGAATAAAGAAGCCATTTCTGCTCACAAGGCAAACTGTAGACTTGATGGTTTAAGAGCCATCGTCAATAATTTGGATGAAAGCATCTAAGAGATCATCACTAATATCACAACATCGAAGGAACTGTAAAAGACTCCAACATCACAACTCTTCTTCAGCAGCCGATCAAAGAACAACACTGCACATGGATCAAATCCTGGACATCAGAGTCAGACACTGTTGGTTGGAATTGTAGCTAAATTCCAACATTAATTTGGTAATAGTTAGGTTGAGGCGTGACACTTAATTTGCTCACTTGAAGGGCCTTATTTTGGTTGCTACAAGCAATAAAGTTAGTGTTTTAAAACTTGATTGTCTGGTGTATTTCTTAATAAGCAACTACATTAAAAATAACTTGGGGTGATTTACCCACAATAAAGGGTTCTGCTATTTACTAGATACTTCACTCCTGCATTAGATCTCCCAAAATGCATCACCTCACATTTGTCCAGATTAAACTCAAACTGCCATTTCTCTGCTCAAATCTTCAGAACATCGAACAGCACAGCACAGGACAGTACAGGCCCTTCGGCCCTCAATGTTACATCGACCTGTGAAAGCAATCTGAAGCCCATCTAACCTACACTATTCCATTTTCATTGATATGTTTATCCAATGACCATTTAAATGCCCTTAAAGGTGTCCGATAGCTATCACCTCTCAATTTAAAGCTATGTCTCCTCGTGCTAGCCATCACCATCTGAGGACAAATGCTCTCACTGTCCATCTGATCTAACCCTCTGATTATCTTATATGTCTCAATAATACCTCTCAACCTTCTTCTCTCTAACAAGAATAGCCAAAGTCCCTCAGCTTTTTCTCATAAGACCTTCCCTCCATACTAAGCAATATCCAAGTAAATCTCCTCTGAGCCTTTTCCAAAGTTTCTACATCCTTCCTATAATGCGGTGACCAGAACTGTATGCAATACTCCAAGTGCAGACGCACCAGAGTTTTGTACAGCTGCAGCATGACCTCGTGGTTCCGAAACTCAATCCCTCTACCAAGAAAAGCTAACATGCTATATGCCTACTTAACAACTTTATCACCCTGTGTGGCAACTTTCAAGGACCTATATACATGGACAATGAGATTTCTCTGCTCCTCTATACTACCAAGAATCTTACCCATTAGCCCAGTACTCTTTATTCCTATTGCTCCTTCCGAAGTGAATCACCTCACACTTTTCCACATTAAACTTCATTTGCCACCTCCCAGCCCAGCTCTGCAGCTTATCTATGTCCCCCTGTAACCTGCAACATCCTTTGGCACTATCCGTAACTCCACTGACCGTAGTGTCATCCACAAATTTACTAACCCATCCTTCTACGCCCTAATTCGGATCATTTGTAAAAATGACAAACAGCAGTGGCCCCAAAACTGATCCTTGTTTCTCACAACTAGTAACTGAGCTCCAGGATGAACACTTCCCATCAACCACAACCCTCTGTCTTCTTTCAGCTAGCCAATTTCTGATCCAAACCACTAAGTCACCCACAATACGATGCTTCAACATTTTGTGCAATAACCTACCATGGGGAACTTTATCAAATGCCTTACTGAAATCCATATACACCACATCAACCATTTTACTCTCATCCACCTGTTTGGTCACCTTTTCAAAGAACTTAGTAATGTTTGTGAGGCATGAACTACCCTTCACAAAGCTGTGTTGACTGTCCCTAATCAACTTATTCCTTTCTAGGTGATTATAAATCTTATCTCTTTTCCAACACTTTACCCACTGGTCTATAAATTACTAAGGACATCTCTACTCCCCTTCGTGAACATGGGGACAAAATTTGCTATCTTCCAGTCATCTGGCACTATTCCTGTAGACAATGACGACATAAAGATCAAAGCCAAAGGCTCTGCAATTTCTTCCTTGGCTTCCCAGTGAATCCTAGGATAAATCCCATCTGGCCCAGGGGACTTATCTATTTTCACACTTGCCTGAATTCCATCTAGTCTAGTAGCCTGTACCTCAGTATTCTCCTTGACAACATTGTCTTTTTCCAGTGTGAATACTAACAAAAAAAGTTCATTTAGCACTTCTCTTGTCTCCTTGGACTCCATACACAACTTCTCATAACTATCCTTGATTGGTCCTAATCTTACTCTAGACATTCTGTTATTCCTGATATATCTATAAAAAGCTTTAGGCTTTTCTTTGATCCTATCTGCCAACGACTTCTCATGTCCCCTCCTGGCTCTTCTTAGCTCTCTGTTTAGGTTTTTCCTGGCTAACTTGTAACTCTGACGCACCCTAGCTGAGCCTTCATGTCTCACCCTCACATAAGCCTTCTTCTTCCTCTTGACAAGAGATTCAACTTTCTGAGTAAACCATGGCTCCCTTGCTCAACCTCTTCCTCCCTGCCTGACAGGTACATACTTATCAAGGACACGTGTAGCTGTTCCTTGAATAAGCTACACATTTTAATTGTGCCCACCCCCTGCAGTTTCCTTCCCCACCCTATGCATCCTAAATCTTGCCCTTCAGTATATACCTACTCCTTTCCATCACTTAAGTAAACACAACATATCACCAAAATATCACCTCCAAATCTAACACCCTGTTGGGTTCATTACCCAGTAACAAATCCAATGTGGCCTTTGTCTACATACTGTGTCAGGAAACTCTCCTGCACACATTGGACAAAAACTGACCTATCTAAAGTACTCGAACTATAATATTTCCAGTTAATATTTGGAAAGTTAAAGTCCCCCATAACAACTACCCTGTTTGCCCCTCTTCCGTGGTTACGTTAGAGCCCGGGTGTCCTTGGAGAAGGAGCACGCAGTGTCCACCAACACCCTGGAGTTGTTCAGGGAGAGGTGGGCGCCGCAGGGAGTGGAGTGCATTATTTCCCCCCCCCAACTCTATTTTGATTTAATCCCTGCCCTCCCCTTTACTGTTTGATCACACAGCATTGCCCTTTGATGTGAAGGGCACTGCTTGTCACTGGCCACTCGGGTGTTTTCCTATCTTCTTGGTGGTGGAAATTGAATAAAGATTCATGCACTTTGTGTCTCTCACTGTGTCTCACACCTGCACGCACACACCATGGGTGCTAGGGAAAAATAAGCACTACCGCAGTTAGGCGATAGTGTAAGGGTTTAAAAAATGAAAAAAAAAATAAACAGGGAATTTTTGATGTGAAGGGCACTGCTTGTCACTGGCCACCCGGGTATTTTCCTAAAAAAAAGAAACAAGAAAAAACAACTACTCTGTTACTCTCACTCCTATCCAGAACCATCTTTGCTATCCTTTCCTCTGCATCTCGGGAGCTATTTGGAAGCCAGTAGAAAACTCCCAACAGGGTGACCCTTCCTTTCTTATTTCTAACCTCAGCATGTACTACCTCAGTAGATGAGTCCTCAAACATCCTTTCTGCCACTATAATACTGTCCTTGACTAACAATGCCACACGTCCCCCTCTTTTACCATCACCCCTGTTCCTAGTGAAACATCTAAATCCGGCAACCTATAACAATCATTCCTGTCCCTGCTCTATCCAAATCTCTGAAATGGCCACAACATCCACGTCCCAGGTACCAACTCATGCTGCAAGTTCACCCATTGTATTCTGGATTCTCCTGTTATTGAAGTGGACATACTTCCAATCACCTTTCTGCTTGTCGGTGCTGTCTTGCAACCTTGAAGCCTTTTCTGACCTCACTACTCTCAACCTCTTGGACAGTCGAACTACAATTTAGGTTCCGATCCCCATGCTGAATTAGTTTAAACCCCAGGATATTGGTATCCCTCTGGTTCACATGTAGACCATCCTGTTTGTAGAAATCACACCTATTCCAAATTAAGCCCCAATTATCTAGGTATCTGAAACCCTCCCTCCTGCAACATCCCTGTAGCACGTGTTCAACTCTTCTCTCTTCCCATTCCTCACTTCGCTAACACATGGCACAGGTAACAAACCAGAAAGAACAACTCTGTTTGTTCTAGTTATATATATTTTGCTGTATCCTCTCGCAATCCTCCTCACTGTCTGCAGCTTCTCTCACCTTTGTGTCATCTGCAAACTTACTAATCAGGCTACCTACATTCCCCTCCAAACCATTTATACAAATTACAAACAACAGGGATATCAGCACTGATCCCTGAGAAACATCACTGGTCACGGTCTCTAATCTCCTTCCACCGCTACTTTCCGTCTTCTATGACGAAGCCATTTCTGTATTCATCTTATTGGCTCACTGCAGGACCTTGTCAATTTCTTGCTGAAGTACATATCAACAACATCTACTACCTTGCCCACATCAATCATCTTTGTTACTTCCTCAAAAAAACTCACTCAAGAGCGTGAGTCATGACATTCCTGCACAAAGCCATGCAGCCTATTGCTATTAAGTCCATATTTTTCCAAATGTCAGGAGGTCCTATCTGTCAGAATCTTCTCCAATAATTTGCCTATCACTGACAGAAGTCTCAGTGGCTTATTATTTCCCTGATTATCCCTTTTGCTCTTCTTAACCAAAGGAACAATATTAGATAATCTTTGGCCCTCTGGGACCTCTCGTGTTACTAAACAGGATACAAAAATTTCAGTAAGGACCATAGCAGTTTCCTCAACTACTTCCCTCAATATTTTGGAATAGATCCAATCAAGTCCTTGGGACTTGTCTACCTTAATGCTTTTCAAAACACCCAACATCCTTTTCGATACTGACATGCCTAGAATTTCAACACACCTCTCCTAAGACTCACCATCAAACATGATTTTCTCCTTTGTGATTAGCAATCCAAAGTACTCATAAGGACCTTACCCACTTCCTCCGGTTTCAAGCATAAGTTCCCTCCTTTGTGCTTGAGTGGATCTACCCTTGTCCTGGCTACCCTCTTGCTCCTTATATATGGATAAAACACTTTTCCTTAATCCTGTTTGCCAAAGGCATTTCATGGCCACTTTTAGCCCTCCTAATTCCTTGAGATCTTTGCTGCTACTTTTGTATTCTTCAAGGGCTCTGTCTGTCTTCAGTTTCCTAAACCTAATTTATGCCTCATTTTCCTTTTTGATTAAGCTCTCAATTTCTCTCGTCATCCAAGGTTTCCAAATGGTGTGAAGTGATGGTGCAATGTTGTGATCAGGATAATTGACTCACTGTGATTTTTTTCATATCCAGCTGTCGGAGTTGCAGCATGTGTCGAAGAATTGTATGCTTGTACCATGACTCCTGAGCTATGGGATTGCCATCCAAGGTAACCTCCGAGAGTGATAAAGAGTCCGCCAGGCAAGCAATGTCTTCAAACCTGCATTTAAAAAATAAATATTCATACAGAAAAACCCCATTTCAGATGAGGTTTAAGTCAATGACAGATAGAAGCAATAAATTTAAATGGAATGGGAAATGCATTAGAATCTATATTCTCTATGAGAATTAGAAACAAATGCCATCAGTAACTTGTCGATTAAGAAAGAGAATTTATCAATTGTTGATAAATACCTTTATGGAAATAGTTGTCATTCCAGTTTTCTTTGATAATTTTCTCAGTTACATTGCGTTAACTCAATAGGACTGGTGATCCATTGTGGCCGTTTACATACCATGATAATATGGGCTTAATCTAATCACAATCACTTCATACAACTAATAGTCTAATTTCCAAATTACAACCTCCATCACTTTGTGAAAGAACAAAGCTCCTCACTTACTCATTTTAAAACAAAAAATCGCTCATGGGATGTGGCGATGGATGGCTGGGCCAGTATTTATTGCCTATCCCTTGTTGTCCTCAAAAAGGTGGCGATGAGTTGTCAGTGGGTTTGGAAGATGCTATTTAAGGAGTCTTGGGCAATTTCTGCAATGCATGTTATAGATTATACTCACTGGTACTAATGGGCGGTACTAAGGAGAAGATGATTGTGGATGTGGTGCCAAACAAGTAGACCAGTTTGTCCCAGATGACGTCAAGCTTAAGTGTTATTGGGAACTTCACTCATCCAGGCTAGTGGGCCGTATTCCATCACACTCCTCACATGTACCTTGTGCATGATAAACAGGCTTTGTGGAGTCATCAGGTGAGTTACTCACTGTAGGATTCCTAGCATCTGACCATGTGAGAAAACTTAGAAAGATACAAGATAGGAGCACGAGGACGCCAATTGGCCCTTTGAGCCTGCTCCGCCATTCATCATGATCATGGCTGATCATCCAACTCAACAACCTAAAGTTGCTTTCTCCCCATTACCTTTGATCCCATTTGCCCCAAGTACTATATCAAGCTGCCTCTCGAATACACTCCACGTTTTATTATCAACTACTTCCTGTGGCAATGAATTCCACAGGCTCACCACTCTTTGGGTGAAGAAATGTCTCCTCATCTCCATCCAAAATAGTCTACTGAGAATCCTCAGACTGTGACCCGTGCTGGACACACCCACCACCGGCAACATCCTCCCTGTATCTACCCTGTCTCGTCTTGTTACAAATTTAAAATGTCTCTATGAGATTCCCCTTTATTCATCTGAACTCCAGCAAAACTAATCCTAACCTAGTCATTCTCTCCTCATACATCAGTCCGACCATCCCCAAAATCAGCCTGGTAAACCTTCGCTGCACACCCTCAAGAGCATGAACATCCTTTTTCGGAAAAGGAGAACAGTATTCTAGGTGTGGCCTCACCAAGATCCTGTATAACTGCAACAACACACCCCTGCTCCTGTACTTGAAACCTCTTGTAATAAAGACCAACATCCATTTGCCATCCTAACTGCCTGCTGCACCTGCATGCTTACCTTCAGTGACTGGTGCAGAAGGACACCCATGTCCACTGCACACTCTCCTCTCCCAATTTACAGCCATTCAGGTAGTAATCTGCCTTTTTTGTTTTTGCTTCCAAAGTGAATAACCTCACATTTATCCAAATTATACTGAATCTGCCATTTATGTGCTCACTCACCCAACCTGTGCAGATTATGCTGAAGGATCACTGCATCCTTGTCACAGTTCACACTTTCATCCAACTTGGTATCATCTGCAAACTTGAAGATGTTACATTTTGTTCCCTCATCCAAATCATTAATGTATATTGTGAATAGCTCGGGTCCCAGTACTGAATCCTGTGGCACCCCACTAGTTACCATTTTGAAAAGGATCCATTAATTCCTTTTTGTTTCCTCTCTACCAACCAGTTTTCTATCCATCTCAATACACCTCTCCCAATGCCATGCACTTTAATCTTGCACAATGATCTGTTATTTGGGACTTTGTTAAACACTTTCTGAAAGTCCAAATATACCACATCGACTGGCTCCCCCTTGTCAACTCTATTGGTTACATCTTCATAGGATTCCAATAGATTTTCCAAGTATGATTTCCCTTTTATAAATCCATGAAGACTCTGTCTGATCCTACCACTGCTTTCTAAATGCTCTGCTATAAAGTTCTTGATAATGGATTCGAGAATTTTGCCCACTACTGATGTTGGACTTACAGGCCTATAATTTCCTGTTTTCTCCCAACCTCCCTTTTTGAGTACTGAAGTGACATTAGCTACCCTCTAATCTGCAGGGACTGTTCCAGAGTCTATAGAATGCTGGAAGATAACCGCCAATGCATCCACTAATTCTAGAGCCACTTCCTTACATACTTTGGGACATAGATTATCAAACCCTGGGGATTTATCCACCTCCAATCCAATCAATTTTCCCAGCACCATTTCTCACTAAATCTTGCATTCTCCAATATTTCTGTATCTGCACAGATTGGGTGAGTGGGCACATAAATGGCAGATACAGTATAATATGGATAAATGTGAGGTTATTCACTTTGGAAGCAAAAACAAAAAGGCAGATTACTACCTGAATGGCTGTAAATTGGGAGAAGAGAGTGTACAGTCGGACCTGGGTGGCCGTATGCACTAGTCTTTGAAGGTAAGCATGCAGGTGCAGCAGGTGGTAAAAAAGGCAAATGGCATGTTGGCCTTTATTGCGAAAAGATTTGAGTACGTGTGCAGGGATATGTTATACAGGACCTTGGTGAAGCCACAATTAGAATATTGTTTGCAGTTTCGGTCTCTTTTTCCAAGGAAGGATGCTCTTGCTCTTGAGGAAGTGCAGTGAAGGTTTACTGGGCTGACTCCAGGGATCGTGGACCTGACATATGAGGAGTGATTGATGAGGTTAAGATTGTCATCGCTGGAGTTCAGACAATAGAGGGAGATCTTATAGAGACTAATAAAATTCTAACAGGACTAGATAGGGTAAATGCAGGGGGGATGATCTCGATGGTGGGTGTGTCCAGAATTGGGGGTCACTGTCTGAGGATTCAGGGTAGACTATTTAGACCATTTAGGATGAAGATGAGGAGATTTTTTACCCAAAAAGTGGTGAACCTGTGGAATTCATTACCACTGTTTGTGGTCTGCATAAATGATTTGGAGGAAAATGTCGCTGGTCTAATTAGTAAGATTGGTGGAGTTACGGGTAGTGAGGAAGATTGTCAGAGGATACAGCAGGATATAGATCAGTTGGAAGCATGGAAGAATGGAAAAAGAAAAATGGAAGATAAAGTTAATCTGGACAAATGTGGGGTGATACATTTTGGAAAGTTAAGTACAGGTGGAAATTACATAGTGAATGGCAGAACACTTAGAAGTATTGATATGCAGAGGGATCTGGATGTGAAGTCCACAGATCACAGAAGGCAGCAGCATAGGTAAATATGGTAGTAAAAGAGGCCTATGACATGTTTGTCTTCATTGGAAGGGAATTGAGTATAAGGATAGGCATGTTATATGGCAGCTTTATAGAACTTTAGTTAGGCCACACTTGGAACATTGAATACAGTTCTGGTCGCTAAATTACCAGTCGGTGTGGACACTTTGGAGAGAATACAGAAAATCAGAGGGTTAGATAGGGTAAACAGGGAGAGCCCTTTTCCAAGTATGTGGACGGCAAACACGAGGGGACACAACTTTAAAGTGAGGGGGGATGAGTATAAGACAGATGTCAGAGGTAGTTTCTTTATTCAGAGAATAATAAGGGTATGGAATGCTTTGCCTGCATCAGTAGTAGATTCGCCAAGTTTAAGTGCATTTAAATCGTCATTGGACAGGCAAATGGACGTACATGGAATAGTGGAGGTGGGATGGGCTTCAGATTAGTATGACAGGACGGCGCAACATCGAGGGCTGAAGGACCTGTACTGTGCTGTAATGTTCTATGTTCTAAAAGGTTTACCAGGATGTTGCTGGGTATGGGGGATTTTAGCTATGAAGAAAGGTTGGACAGCCTGGTTTGATTTCACTGGAACTCAGGAGGTTGAGAGGCTACCTGATAGAAGTTTATAAGGATGTAAGTTTTCTCGCTAAGCTGGAAGGTTTGTTTTCAGACGTTTCGTCACCATTCTAGGTAACATCATCAGTGAGTCTCCGGTGAAGCACTGGTGTTATGTCCCACTTTCTATTTATATGTTTAGGTTTCTTTGGGTTGGTGATGTCATTTTTTTGTGTTGATGATATCATTTCCTGTGTTGGTGCCGTCATTTCCAGTTCCTTTTTCTCAGAGGGTGATAGATGGGGTCCAAATCGATGTGTTTGTTGATAGAGTTCCAGTTGGAATGCCGTGCTTCTAGGAATTCTCGTGCGTGTCTCTGTTTGGCTTGTCCTAGGATTGATGTATTGTCCCAGTCAAAGTGGTGTCCTTCCTCATCTGTATGTAAGGATACTAGTGATAGTGGGTCATGTCTTTTTGTGGCTAGTTGATGTTCATATATCCTGGTGGCTAGTTTTCTGCCTGTTTGTCCAATGTAGTTACAGTTTGTTACAGTTCTTACAAGGTATTTTGTAAAATCACCTTGCTTGTTGAAGTATAGGGTCTTTTAAGTTCATTAGCTGCTATTTAGTGTGTTGGTGGGTTTGTGGGCTACCATGATGCCAAGAGGACTGAGTAATCTGGTAGTCATTTCTGAGACGTCTTTGATATAGTTTATAAGAAGATTATAAGATTGTGAATGGCACACATAGAGCGGAAAATATGAGGCTTTTTCCCGGATGAAGGGGTCAATTACTAGGAGACACAGATTGAAGATACAAGGGGTGGTGGTAAGGGGTGGATGTTAACATGAGATGTGTGAGGCATGTTTTTCATACAAAGGGTGGTGAGTGCCTGGAATACGCTGCCAGAGGTGGCGGCACGGGCGGCACGGTGGTTAGCACTGCTGCCTCACAGCGCCAGGGACCTGGGTTCAATTCCCGCCTCAGGCAACTGACTGTGTGGAGTTTGCACGTTCTCCCTGTGTCTGCGTGGGTTTCCTCCGGGTGCTCCGGTTTCCTCCCACAGTCCAAAGATGTGCGGATCAATATGCTAAATTGCCCGTAGTGTTAGGTAAGGGGTATATGTAGGGGTATGGGTGGGTTGCGCTTCAGCGGGTCGGTGTGGACTTGTTGGGCCGAAGGGCCTATTTCCACACTGTAAGTAATCTAATCTAAAGGTGGTAGTAGAAGCAAGCACAGCAGCAGCATTCAAGAAACACCTAGATGAATACACGAATAGGAAGGAAATAGAGGCATACGGATCCTATAAGTGAGGACAGTTTTCATACGGAATGGCAAAATGTGTCTGAGAAAGCTTGTTGGGATGAAAATTCTGTTTCTGTGCTGTATTGTTCTTTTTCTCAATGTGCCAAGAATCTAAAGCTTTCTCCTGTTTACCATTCTTTCCAGCCATGCATTTGCCTGCCATGTTCAATAAATCTGTCTCTACTGTTTTCTGAGAGAAAATTCCAAAGATAAATACCCTCAGAGGAAAAAATACTTCATTTCTCTATCTTAAATAGTAGATTCTTTATTCTTTAAACTGAACCTCCAGATCTAATTTCTCCAGTCAAGGAAACATGCTCAGCTTCTAATTTGTCGAGTGTTAGAACATGGGGGAGAACCCCTCTGTTAATGAACTCACCTCGCCTCATAATCTGTGAAAATATATGAGTGACAGAGAATTCCCAAATTTCACTACTTAAAGAAAATAATATCAATTTATACTTAACTCTAAAAATTAACATTAAACAATAACTGTTCACAACTCTAAGCCCTCCTTTTCTCTTAACTGCTTATTACTTGCCTCCAACTTTAAAACAATATACTGTTCCAACAACACTTATTAAAATTACATCAATGTAATTTCAAAACCACATAGCTGCTGTCTTCTGCAGTGTCTGTCTTCTTCCAGCTGAAGACCTCCCTGGGTCATCTTCTTTCTTTTTATTGTGAAGATGTTTCATATGAAAAAGGTGCCTTTGGTAGACAGTGTTTCAATCTTTTGAGTCTCTCTCTCTCTCTCTCTCTCTTTCTCTCAATGGCAGTTACTCTCTTGATGTCTGTTACTCTGTCTGACTTTCAAAATGCCTGCTTCTTTTTTGAATCCCCAGCATGGCATCATCTCATTGGCTCGATATTGGCAAAACAATAAATTCAAACTCAATTTGGTTTTAGTATCCTGAGACATAATTTAAACTGATTGATTAAATTCGAATTGTTGTCAAAACAGCAAACAACTCAGGTATCCATTTCACAGCCAAATATTACATATTTTCAATTTTCAGTACACTCTGAGACTGCTAGCTAGTCATACGACAGGTGTTTGTAAGCTCTCAGTGCAAAGTGGCACTCACTCCTTTCTAAAGGCACAGTACACACCCTCAACCTCATAACATAAGCCTACTAAAAATTATATGAATTAAATAAGTTTATCTCTCATTCTTATAAACTCCAATGAGTACAGGCCCAATATGCTCCACTCTTTCATAAGGCAACCCTTTCACCCTAAGAATTAGCTCAATTAACTTTTCAGTGCACCTAAAATGAGTTTAGATCTAATCAGAAGTGTGGTGACCGAAGTAAAGTATTAGTATTAACATAAGGTCAATCATGAGGAGTGTAGCCAGCCATACTATAAGACCACAAGATCATAAGAAATTGGTACAGGAGTGGCTGTGCAGCGCCTCAAACTTGCTCCACCATTTAATACTCAGGGCTGATCCAACATTCCTCCTGTCCACTTTTTTACCCATAGATAACCCCTGATTACCCCTTCTGCTCAACAATCTGTCTATCTTAGCCTTAAATGTACACAAGAATTCTGCTCCCACAGTTCTCTATGCCAAAGAGTTCCAAAGACTCTCAACCCTCTGAAAAAATAGATTCCTCCTCATCTCAGTCTTAAATTGGCACCCCTTAATTCTGAGACTATTCCATCATAGGAATTCACAATTTTGAACAACCCTATCAAATCTTTTCTTAATCTTCCCTGCTTGAAGGAGAAGAACTTCTGAAATCACACTGTACAACTCAAGTCCTTCATCTCAAGTACCATCTTACCAAAAATCTTATGCACTCTCTCCAAAGCCTAAAGTATGGTGCCTAGGTTTTAAAACACTTCTTCATCCAAGACTTAACCATATTTCATAAATATTATGCTTAACTATTCTTTTTATTCTGTTCCTTCATAAATAAAGCCAATGAAGCCGTACTATTTTTAAACAATCTTTTCAATTTGTTTTGCATCCTCAAAGATATGTGCACACATATTCTGGTATCTCTGCTTCTACGCTCCTTTAAAATTGTATCATTTACTTTAAACTACCAATCCTTATTATAATTGCCAACATTGAATTTTACCTGCCATTTGTCTATTATGGTACATCCTCTCCTGAAGTGTGCCATCTTCTACTGTTTCTACAACATTTGAGTTTTGGTGTCATATGTAAAACTTAAAAGTAAACCCTATTTATCAAGTCCATGTCATTAATATATATCTTAAAAAAGCATTGGGTCGAATATCAACCCTTGGAGTATAGCATGAGTATCTCTCATTAATCTGAAAAAAAATGTGTTCCCCAGTATTCCTTGCCTCCTCTTTTAAAATCCAATTATACACCAGTTCTGTCACTATTTTTTTATCCTAATTTTGTTAACTCATTTTTATATAGCACTTAATCCAGTGTCTTTTAGAAATCCACTCTTCTTTCTACATTATATTTTCATCAGTCTTTTCCATTTGCTGGAAAATGCTCTTTATTGCTTTCTCAAAATTAATGCTGCTATAAACTCAAAGCTGCTCCTAATAGAAAATACAAATGAGATGTCATATTCCTCTGTCTTGTGCCATTCTCACACATCCCATGTCTACACCATAATGTCTGACATCCACTATGCACAAGTTAACCCCTCTTCCTGCCACCCACTTTGCCCTCAAGAAGAAAATGCTGTAGTGTTTCAGCAATAATCAAATAGCTAAAATAGTGACATTTTGTTTTCTGGTTGCCATTTTTTAATAGGTCTTTTTGCGCTTGCAATTTGAAGCTCCTCTTTATCAGTCTTACAACTCGCCTCAGGCAACTGTCTGTGTGGAGTTTGCACATTCTCCCCATGTCTGTGTGGGTTTCCTCCGGGTGCCCCGATTTCCTCCCACAGTCCAAAGATGTGCGGGTCAGGTGAATTGGCCATGCTAAATTGCCCATAGTGTTAGGTAAGGGGTAATGTAGGGGTATGGGTGGGTTTCGCTTCGGCGGGTCGGTGTGGACTTGTTGGGCCGAAGGGCCTGTTTCCACACTGTAAGTCTAATCTAATCTTTCCTCCCACAGTCCAAAAATGTGCAGGTTAGGTGAATTGGCCATGCTGAATTGCCGGTAGTGTTAGGTGAAGGGGTAAATGTAGGGGAATGCATATGGGTGGGTTGCTCTTCGGAGGGTCGGTGTGGACTTGTTGAGCCGAAGGGCTTGTTTCACACTGTAAGTAATCTAATCTAATCTTAAATATGGAAGGTTAAGCATGCATCTTGGCATCCACATTTCAAAAGCCTTCATTTCCTTCCACAGATCTTTGTTGATTGCCTATGTTCTAAAGCATCAAAAAAAATGACTAGAATGTAGCATCTTATAAGATATTTTTCTTGTTACAAGCTTGAATTTATTTTGTTGTTGACACATCCTTCATCTTCACAAATTTAATTTTGGCTTTCTTTATTCTTCTTCTGACTTCAGCTTTGTGTATTATCTTTCACAATAGGGTTGTCTTTCACCTCGTTTTCTACCCAGTCAAAACTGTACTTTACCATATCCTTATCTGCCATTTGCACCATACAAAATGATACTACAACCAACTATATTCTCCAAGTTCACCTCTTTGTTTTCTGAGATATTTGATCTGGGATACCCTCAGCCACACTTTCATATCTCCCCAGTTCCAGCTGCCTTTTGCTTATTAGCCTGTGAAACCTCAGCACACACAACATCCATTCGCTCTTAATCTCTCCCTTGTTCTCCTTCTACGTCCTTCACCACTGTTATCTATTTTAACTACTCCATGTTAATCATTGTACTTCCTTGCTTGTTTTCCTCAGCTCCAAATTCTCTATCCCTCATGCTTTTTTAAGCATCTTGTTCTCCAAGCATGCTGAATTGACTCACTTAATCATCATTCACTTCAAGAATGAAATCAAGAAAGCTCATCAACCATTCCTTCCTCTTACAATATATATTTTTAACATGAAAGCTACATATTACCTAACTATATTTTCTGATGTTCTCAATTTTCTCCTATTTTCCTGAATCTCAACAACATCATGCATTTTGGCCATGTTTCCCAAGTAAATTCTCATCATTGCAATGACCTACTCACTGTACCTTGGTACACATGACAGTAATAATTATTTAAACAATTCAATTAAATCAAATCAAATGCTGATGGTATTAATGACAAAACAAAGAGATGGCTGTCCATGTTCAGCAATAAAGTATAGTTAATAATCAAGGGATTCCATCCTTAAATGTACAAAATTATTTTTAGTTAAATACATGATCTTCACGTGAAACATAAAAAAGGTAACTTAGATGCCATGTTACTGCGAATTAAGATCAGTGCATACATTTAAAACCTAATTGGATTCACAAGAACGTTCAGATTAAAGAACATGTGTTTCATACAGAAATACTCTTCTTTAGAGTTCACTGTTTTATAATTTACTAATATTCATACTGTGAATATCAAATATTGTATTTTATTAGTTATATCCTGTTAACTACAAAATTGGACCAACCAATTGATGCATAATTTAGCCAATGATCATCTTGTTAAAATAAACTACTCAAAGGTATTAAATTTTAATATTGGCTGTAAATAATGATTGAAGCTGTGTGATTACAATGTGCATTTGGGTGACAAAAAAAATGAGCATTTGTCTGTTGTTGCACAATTCCCAGTCTATGAATGACCTTCACTGAGTCACTGATAAATGGCTGCAGTGAACATGCTCAAAATTAAATTTGCCAAGCAATCAAATTTGTGGTTTAATATGTAAGTCAGTAATAAACCAAAACCAATTCAAGAAAATAAAGAAAAAAATTAATCAATATTACCTTCAATATTTCTTCAATGTAAAGAAACTGCAATATTTCTTAATGAATGAAATGTATAAAGGTGAAATGCAGAAAGGTTGTGAAAATATTCTGTACCTACAAATAAGAAAGGTTTCTGTACTTCAACAAAGTGAGCACTTATGCCTTTGAGAGTAACCAGTGCTTCCAATTAATAAAAATCTGTGGTTCTTACCTAGAAATGTTGTTAAAGCTGAGGAAAAATCTTTGGAGTCTAGGTAATGTGTCTGCATCTCTCTGTAAAGAGAAAAAGAACAGGGAGTCGTCAATAATAATGTCCTTAATATCCCAGCAGCCTTTGAACGGGATCCTGCAGCTCCATTTACTGCAGTCTTGTCATTGGTTTTTGCTTGCAGTGAGCTGAAGCTTCCTGCTTGTGGAAAAGCACTGCAGGAGAATGTTAGCCTACAGAGACCTACTCAGGCTGATGAGCTGATGCACTTGCCAGGTAAAGGTTAGGGAAGCAGCTACAATGTATTGTGTGGGCTGTCAGGAGGAGCAACCTGCTTCATCAGCATTTCAGATGCATAAGGAACTAGTGCAAGCAAAGCACTGATTTGCTTTCAAAGCTGCCACTCATAAGAAGCAAGCTATTGTTTCTCTACAATTACTCCAAAGAATGACAGAAATAACTCCTTTAGGTTCTATGTATGAGTAATTTGAATTAGGAAAGCAAATGTTTCTGCAAGGAGCATAAATGATCGTAACAGGTGACCTACACAAAATAACATATACATACAGAAACCAAGTAACACAAGATTACACATGATACAAATAAATTCTGCAAAGATGAGTGCATGAGATTTCTTTTGGAAATCAGATTGACTGGATTCCTGAGAAAGGGTTCCAGCAAAGTGAAACTTAGACCCATCTCTAAATACACTGTGAGTGTAATCTTCAATGCCCAGCAGTAAAATTCCAGAAATGCTGCATTTTAAGGGCTGAAATACCCAGAAGATATATAGTTGCTGCCTTGTAAGCCACAGTGCAGACCAAGATCTTTAATACACAGAATTTTTGGACAGAGCATTTTGAAAAGCTGCGCTATGCTAGTACTTATGTTCCACAGAAAGTCAAGTAAGCAGCAGTCCAGGAAAGTTCTCCCGAAACTGAGATAAAAGTTACTACCCTTGATATCAAAACAGTATTTGATTGAGATTACATCAAAGAGTTCTAAAAATGGTACAACGAGAATCATGGGGAAATCTCGCTGCTGGTTGATGTCATACATAGCACAAAGAAAGATGATTATGGTGACTGGAGGTCTTGGTATGAATTTCTCAGAATAGTGTTCTCAATCCAACCATCATCAGCTGCATTGACAATAGCCTCCTGTTAATGATAAAATCAGAAGCGGAAATGTATGCTATTGATTGCACAATATGAATCACTGTTGTGGTTCTGTTCGCCGAGCTGGGAGTTTTTGTTGCAAACGTTTCGTCCCTTTCTAGGTGACATCCTCAGTGCCTGAGAGCCTCCTGTGAAGCGCTTCTGTGCTGATTCCTCCGGCATTTATAGTGGTTTGAATTTGCCGCTTCCGGTTGTCAGTTGCTGTCCGCTGCAGTGACCGGTATATTGGGTCTAGGTCGATGTGTTTGTTGACAGAATTTGTGGATGCTCATCCACAAATTCTATCAACAGACACATCGACCTAGACTTTATATATCGGCCACTGCAGCGGACAGCAACTGACAACCGGAAGTGGCAGATTCAAACCACTATAAATGCCAGAGGAATCAGCACAGAAGCGCTTCACAGGAGGTTCCCAAGCACTGAGGATGTCACCTAGAAAGGGGATGAAACGTTTGCAACAAAAACTCCCAGCTCGGCGAACAGAACCACAACAACGAGCACCGAGCTACAAATCTTCTCACAAACCTTGAATATGAATCACTATTTGTGACTTCTCGGTTACTGAAATAGCCTATGTTCAGGTAAGACCTAGACAATATCCATTCCTGATGAAGGGCTTATGCTCGAAACGTCAAATTCCCTATTCCTGAGATGCTGCCTAACCTGCTTTGCTTTAACCAGCAACACATTTTCAGGTAGACAATATCCAAGCTTGGACTGATACATAGCAAGTAACATTAGTAACACAAGTGCAAATCAATGACTATCTCTTACAGGAGATAATTTAATCATCACCTCTTGACTTTCAAAGTATTACTATCACTGAATTCCCACTATCAAAATCCAGGAGTTTACTATTCACCAGAAACTGAACTGGACCAGCCTTTAGATACACTGTGGCTACAAAACCAGGTCAGAGGCTAAGAACTTCTGTAGCTATTAATGCACCCCCCAGTCTCTCACAATGTCTGTCCACCGTCTGCAAGGCTCAAGTCAGAACACATTGGTATACTTCCCCACTTGCTGGATTGAGTGCCGCTCCAGCAACGCTCAAGAGGGTTGACACTAGCTAGGACCAAGCAGTTACTTGACTGGGACTTCATCCACCAGTGACATACAATAGCACCAGGGACCCAGGTTCAATTCCAGCCTTGGGTGACTATGTGAAGTTTGCACATTCTTCCCGTGTCTGCGAAGGTTTCCTCCGGGTTCTCTGGTTTCCTCCCACAGTCCAAAGATGTGCAGGTCAGGTGAATTGGCCATGCTAAATTGCCCATAATGTTAGGTGCATTAGTCACGGGGAAATGGGTCTGGGTGGGTTGTTCTTCGGAATGTCGATATTGACTAGTTGGGCTGAAGGGCCTGTTTCCACACCATAGGGAATCTAAGCTACAAGATAACACTGCAGCAATTCACCAATGCTTCTGTATCCAAATCCATGGTCTCTACAAGCTCAAAGTACAAGGGCAGCAGGTACGTGGGAACACTTGGGAAAACTACTACTGCAAGTTCCCTCCAAACCACTCACCATTCTTACTTGGAAATATATTGCTGCTTGCCCACTGTCGTTGAATCAAAACTCAGGAACTCACTTCCAGTAACTCCCCCCACTAATTTTCTTTATGGCTACATGAGCTATCAAGATCAGCACTCAGCAGTGATCTCTGGAACCAGAATTCATGCTACGATTCGCATACTAATGCCAATCACTGAGCACAGAGCTTGGATTGGCTACACACACATGCAATCACGCAATGTAGAGAGAACTTTTCCACTCGCTAACAACATTGTGGGTATCATTCTGCTCCAAATACAGCAACCTTTTAAGAAGGCAACTAAACTTCTCCAGGTCAATTAGGAATGGGTAATAAGTGCTGGTCTAGGTATCAAAACCCAATATGAATATAAGAATATTTTTAAAAATTAGTGGCTGCAGAGAGTAGCATTTAGATAATCTGTGAACAATCATGTTTTCTGGTTTTAATAATCACTTGACCAAACTAACTTTTGAGATAATTCTCCACAGAATTATGTATTGATTTTCACGCTTGGAGGGTTGTGAAGTTTGAATGTAAGTAATATTTACATCACACAAATGCTATTAATGACCATGTCAAAAAAGCAAGACTGAACAGTTTTCTGACAAGGGCATTACCATCGCTGGAACTCCCATAATCAACATCCTAGGAATTACCATTGACTAGAAACTGAACTGAATCATCTACATAACCAGTGGTTATGAGACTAAGTCAAAGGATAGTAATTCTGTACCATACACAAGGTACATTTGCAACAACTGAGATGAATGTTCACGTACTAATTGGAAATTTGGGCTCGAAAGTGGGCAGAACCATTTCTAGCTTAAATTTTGATTTACATTTCTATGTGGCATATCTTAAGGAGGGAGTGATTATAGTTCTAGCTTCATTTCAGCTTTTGAGTTCTGAGAGTGTTACTGGATTGTATGAAGTTTGGTCAAACATTTTAAAATGAGGACTTTAAAAAAATCCCTGGGTGTGAATTGTCCAGTTTTTCAGAAAACAAGAGAAGAAAGAAAACTGGGCTGTTGCCTAGCAACAAGGTGTCCTTTGACAAAGGGAAACAGACATAACTAAAGTTCCTTTTGGAAAAACACACAGAAACATCAGACAATCAATGATTCTGCAGGTTTCTTCCAGATAGAAGCAGGACATTCAGAGAGAAAAACCTCAAAAGGTCAGCTGTGCAGTATAGCAGTGAGCAAAGTGGTTAAGGCAGAAGTAAAGAAGCCCATAATAACTTAGAGTCAGAGTCATGCAGATGTACAGCACAGAAACAGACTCTTCGTCCAACCCATCCATGCTAACTAGATATCTTTTATTAAAAGTGGGGGATGGAAAGGGAACCAGCAGACAATGCAGGCAACAGTTTTGGTTACTGTTAGGGGGGAGCAACATAACAGGGGTAAGTTATGGGGTATAGGTCTCTGGCAGAGAGTCTGTTCGTGTTACTCAGAAGGGAAGGGGGGAGAGGAGCAGAGCATTAGTCATGTGGGGGACTCTATAGTTAGGAGACTGATATGAGGTTCTGTGGGAAAGAGAGAGACTCACGGTTGGTGTGTTGCCTTCCAGGTGCCAGAGTTTATGATGTCTCAAATCGTGTTTTCGGGATCCTTGAGGGGGGAGGGAAAGGGGGAGTAGCCCCAAGATGTGGTCCACATAGGCACTAAGGACAGAGGTAGGAAAAGGGATGGGGATTTAAGGCAAAAATTCAGGAAGCTAGGGTGGATGCTTAGAGCTAGCATCCGGGATTTTAGCAGGTTCCGGGATTTAGATGTTTTAGTAAGAATAGAGAAGATGGTAAAAGCAGGGAAGTGTAGCATTGTTAGTTAAGGACAGTATTACAGTGGCAGAAAGGACGTTTGAGGACTCGTCTACTGAAGCAGTGTGGGCTGAGGTTAGAAAGAGGAAAGAAGAGGTCACCCTGTTGGGAATTTTCTATTGGCATCCAAATAGAAAGGATAGCAAAGGTGATTCTGGATAGGAGCAAAAGTAACTGAGTAGTTGTACCTTTCCAAATATTGATTTGAAATACTATAGTTTGAGTCCTTTAGACAGGTCAGTTTTTGTCCAATGGTGTGCAGAAGGGTTTCCTGACACAATATGTAGACAAGCCAACAAGGGATGAGGCCACATTGGATTTAGTATTGGGTAATGAACTAGGCCAGATGTTACATTTGGAGGTAGGTGAGCACGTTGGTGATAGTGACCACAATTTAGTTACGTTTACTTTAATGATGGAAAGGCATAGGTATATACCGCAGGGCAAGAGTTATAGCTGGGGGAGAGGCAATTATGATGTGATTAGACAAGATTTAGGATGCACAGGATGGGGAAGGAAACTGCAGGGGGTGGACACAATCAAAATGTGGAGCTTATTCAAGAAACAGCTACTGTGTGTCATTGATAAGTATGTACCTGTCAGGCAGGGAGGAAGTGGTCGAGCAAGGGAACCGGGTTTACTAAAGAAGTTGAATCTCATGTCAAGAGGAAGAAGAAGGCTTATATAAGGATGAGGCATAAAGGTCAGTGAGGGTGCTAGAGAGTTACAAGTTAGCCAGGAAAAATCTAAAGAGAGAGCTAAGAAGAGCCAGGAGGGACAAGAAGTCGTTGGCAGAAAGGATCAAGGAAAATCCAAAAGCTTTCTATAGATATGTCAGGAATAATAGACTGACAAGAATAAGATTAGGGCCAATCAAGGACAGTCGTGGTAAGTTGTGCGTGGAGTCCAAGAAGATATGAGAAGTGTGAAATGAAAATTTTTCATCAGTATCCACACTGGAAAAAAGACAACGCTGTCGAGGGGAATACTGAAAAACAGGCTAATAGACTAGACAGGGTTGAGGTTCAGAAGGAGGAGGTGTTGACAACTCTGGAAAGTATACTCCACACCCACCTGATGAAGGAGCAGCGCTTGAAAGCTAGTGTTTCCAAATAATCCTGTTGGATTATAACCTGGTGTTGTGTGATTTTTAACTGTGTACACCCCAGTTCAACACTGGCACCTCCAAGTCAGGAAAGTGTGAAAATAGATAAGTCCCGTGGCCGGATGCGATTTATCCGAGGATTCTCTGGGAAGCCAGGGAGAAGATTGCCGAGCCTTTGGCTTTGATCTTTATATCGTCATTGTGTACATGAATAGTGCCAGAAGATTGGAGGACAGCAAATGTTGTCCCCTTGTTCAAGAAAAAAGTGAGGACTGCAGATGCTGAAGATCAGAGCTGAAAATGTGTTGCTGGAAAAGCGCAGCAGGTCAGGCAGGTCAAGAAAGACAGTAGAGACAACCCTGGTAAATATAGACCAGTGAGCCTTATTTTGGTTGTGGGCAGTGTTAGAAATAGTTATAAGAGATAGAATTTATAATCATCTAGAATGGAATAATTTGATTAGGCATAGTCAATGCAGTTTTGTGAAGGGTAGGTCATGTCTCACAAACCTTATTGAGCTCTTTGAGAAGGTGACGAAACAGGTGGATGAGGGTAAAGCGGTTGATGCAGTGTATATGGATTTCAGTAAGGCATTTGATATGTTTCCCCATAGTAGGCTATTCCACAAAATACAGAGGGTGATTTAGAGGTTTGGATCAGAAATTGGCAAGCTGAAAGAAGACAGAGAGTGGTGGTTGATGGGAAATGCTCATCATGAGGGCGTAGAAGGATGGATTAGTAAATGTGCAGATGATACTAAGGTCGGTGGAGTTGTGGATAGCGCCGAAGGATGTTGCAGGCTACAGAGGGACATACATGAGCTGCAGAGCTGGGCTGAGAGGCAAATGGAGTTTAATGCAGAAAAGTGTGAGGTGATTCATTTTGTATTCCTGTTGCTCCTTCCAGAGAACTGGGCTAACGGTAAGATTCTTGGTAGTATAGGTGAGCAGAGAGATCTTGGTGCCCATGTACATAGATCCCTGACAGTTGCTACCAGGTTGATAGTGCTGTTAAGAAAGCATACGGTGTGTTAGCTTTTATTGGTAGAGGGATTGAGTTTCGGTGACATGAGGTCATGTTGCAGCTGTACAAAACTCTGGTGCAGCTGCACATGGAATATTGCATACAGTTCTAGTCACCGCATTGTAGGAAGGATTTGGAAGCTTTGGAAAAGGATCAGAGGAGATTTACTCGGATGTTACCTGATATAGAGGGAAGGTCTTTTGAGGAAAGGCTGAGGACCTTGAGGCTATTTTTGTTAGCGAGAAGAAGGTTGAGAGGTGACTTAATTGAGACATATAAGATAATGAGAAGGTTAGATAGGTTGGACAGAGAGAGCTTTTTTTCTCAGATAGTGATGGCTAACATGAGGGGACATAGCTTTAAATTGAGGGTGATAGATAGAGGACAAGTGTCAGAGGTATTTTCTTTACTCAAAGAGAAGTAGGGGTGTGGAACACCGTGCCTGCAACAGTAGTATACTCGCCACGTTTATGGCATTTAAATGGTCATTTGATAAACATATGGATGAAAATGGAATTGTGCAGGTTAGATGGGCTTCAGATTGGTTTCACAGGTTGGTGCAACATCGAGGGCTGAAGGGCCTGTACTACACTGTTATGTTCAATGTTCTATAAAACTCGTCCAATTTGCCAGCACTTGGTCCATATTCTCTAAGCCTTCATATTCATACACCCATCCAGATGCCTTTTCAATTTTGGAATTGTACCAGCCTCCACTACTTCCTCTGGCAGTTCATTCCTTCCTCTGCGTAAAAAAGTTGCCTCTTAGGTCTGTTTTAAATCTTTCTCCTCTCATGTTAAACCTGCGCCCACTAGTTCTGGACTCCCCCCATCCCAGGGAAAAGACCTTGTCGATTTACCTTATCCATGGCCCTCATGATTTTATAAACCTCTATAAGGTCACCCCCTCAGCCTCCGATGCTCCAGGGAAAACAGCCTCAGCCTATTCAGCCTCTCCTTGTAGCTGAAATCCTCCAACCCTGGCAATATCCATGTAAATCTTTTCTGAACCATTTCAAGTTTCACAACATCCTTCTGATAGGAGGGAGACCAGAATTGGACACAGTATTCCAAAAGTGGCCTAACCAATGTCCTGTAAGCTGCAACATGACCTCCCAACTCCTATACTCACACTGATGAATAAAGGAAACCACATCAAACATTTTCTTCACTATCACATCTATCTGCAACTCTACTTTCAAGGAACAATGAACCCGCACTTCAAGGTCTCTTCATTCAGCAACAGTCCCTAGGGCCTTATCATTATGTGTACAAGTGTTGCCCTGATTTGTCTTTTCAAAATGCAGCACCTCATATTTACCTAAATTAAACTCCATCTACCACTCCTCAGCCCAATGGCCCATCTGATCAAGATCCCGTTGTAATCTGAGGTAAACTTCTTTGCTCTCCACTACACCTCCAATTTTTGGAGTAATCTGCAAATTTACTAACTATACCTCCTATGTTCATATCCAAATCATTTATATAAATGACGAAAAGCAGTGGACCCTGTACCAATCCTCATTGTACACCACAGGTCTCCAGTTGAAAAAACAACCCTCCACCACCAGCCACTGTCTTCTACCTCGAGCCAGTTCTGTGTCCAAATGGCTAGTTCTCTCTGTATTCCATGTGATCTAACCCTGCTAAGCAGTCCACCATGAGAAATCTTGTCAAACAACTTGCTGAAGTTCATATAAGTTATGTCTATTGCTCTGTCTTCATCAATCCTCTTCGTTACTACTTAAAAAAACTCAATCAAGTTAGTGAGACATGGTTTTGCACGCACAAAGCCATGTTAACTATCTCTAATTAGTCCTTGCCTTTCCAAATACTTGTAAATCCTGTCCCTCAGGATTCCTTTCAACAACTTGCCCACCACCAATATCAGGCTCACCAGCCTAGAGTTGCCTGGCTCTCCCTTATCACCTTTCTTAAATAGTGGCACCACGTTAGCCAACCTCCAGTCTTCCGGCACCTTACTTGCGACTATCAATGATACAAATATCTCAGCAAGGGGCCCAGCAATCACCTCCCTAGTAACCCACAGAGTTCTAGGGTGCATCTGATCAAGTCCTGAGGATTTATCCACCTTTATGCATTTTAAGACATCCAGCACTTCCTCTTCTGTAATATGGACATTTTTTTCAAGATGTCACCATCTATTTCCCTACATTTTATACCTTCCATGTCCTTCTCCACAGTAAGCACTGATGCAAAGTATTTGTTTAGTATCTCCCCTATCACCCGCGCTTCCACACACAGACTACTTTGCTGATCTTTGAGACCCTGCTCTTTCCCTCATTACCCCTTTGTCCTTAAGGTATTTACAAAATCCCTTTGGATTCTCCTTAACTCTATTTGACAAAGCAATCACATGTCCCCTTTTTGCCCTCCTGGTTTCCCTCTTAAGTATACTCCCTACTGCCTTTATACTCTTTTAAGGATACACTCGATCACTGGTGTCTATTCTTGACATATGATTCCTTTTTTTTCTTTAGCAAAACCTCAATTTCCCTAGTCATCCAACATTCACTACACCTACCATCCTTATCTTTCATCCTAACAGGAATATACTGTCTCTGAACTCTCATTATCTAATTTTTGATGGCTTCCCATTTTCCAGCCGTCCCTTTATCTGTGAACATCTGCCCCCAATCAATGTTTGAAAGTTATTGCCTAATACCATCAAAACTGGCCTTCCTCCAATTTAGAACTTTAAGTTTTAGATCTGCTCTATCCTCTTCCATCACTATTTTGGAATTGAGTCATTGGCCCCAACGTGCTCCCCAACTGACACACCTCAGTCACCTGCCTTGCCTTTTTTCCCAAGCGCAGGTCAAGTTTTGCACCTTCTCTAGTAGGTACACCCATGTACTGAATCAGAAAGTAGAACATTATTTCAATGAGCCACCACACACACTGCAGCACAGAGGAACTACGAAGAGCAGAGGAAAATCACCTATACAGTGTATTCAAAAAGAACAGGGACCCAATTAACACAGTCGCCAATTTCTGAGCAACAAACCCAAATAAGCAGGTAAAGCATGTCCAGAAACCCTAGCCACTCTCCCCTACATCAAAGACATCTCAGAAATGACTGCCAGACTACTCAGACCCCTTGGCATCATGGTAGCCCACAAGACACTAAAACAGCAGCAAATGAATTTAAAACACCCTATACAGACAACAAGCAAAATTAATGCCATTTACAAAATACCTTGCAAGAATTGTAACAAACAGTTCATCCATGCCTGGTATCAGCTCAGCGAGCCTTCTCTGGAATGCCTCCAATGCTAGTATATTAATTCTTTAGATAAGGTGCTCAAAGCTTTTCACAGTATTCCAGCTGTGGACTGACTAGCACCTTGTACAGTTTTAGCAAAACTTTCATTCTCTTATATTCCACTCCTTTGGAAATAAAAGCATGCATTCCATTGCCTTCCCTATTGCCCACTGAACTTGAATACTAGCTTTTTGTGATTCATGGATGAGGACTCCCAAATCCTTTTATTCTATAGTTTTCTGAATTCTTTCTCCATTTAAATAATAGTAAGCTCCTCTATTCTTCTTGCCAAAATGCATTACCTCAAATTTTCCTACACTATATTCCATCTACTAAGTTTTTGCCCACTGCTTAACATGACAATATCCCTCTACAGAACCTGTATCTTCCTCAGGATTTGCCTACTCAGCTATTTTTGTGTCATCCACAAATGTGACTATAGCACATTCACTTTCCTCACCCAATATTGTAAATAATGTTGCCCCTGTACTGATCCCTGTGGCACTCTGCTAGATATGGATAGCCATGCAATTTTTGAGAAGATTTGTATTGACTTTTGGAATAGCGATTGAGTCAAACTTAGATAACTGTGAAGTATTGCATTTTGATAACATAATCCAGGATAAAGCTTAGTAGGGTCCTGGGGAGCATTGTTGAGAAACCTAGGGATGCGATTTTGGAGAAGATTTGTAGACCAGATTGTGGATCAGATTGTAAGTTGCTTGCTAAACTGGTACATTTGTTCTTAGACACTTCATCAACATGCTAGGTAACAGTATCAGTAAGCCTCCAATGAAGCGCTGGTGTTCTGTCCTGTCTGCTATTTGCCCGTCTTGGCTGTTGTGGTGAGTGATATCACTTCTGTTTCCTTTTCTGAGAGGTTGATAAATGGAGACCAAATCAATATGGTTGCTAATGGAGCTCTAGTTTGAATGCCAGGCCTCTAAGAATTTTAGTGCATGTCTTTGTTTAGCCTATCCCAGGACGGATGTTTTGTCGCAGCCAAACTGGTGTCTTTCTTTGTCTGTGTATATGGATACGAATGACAGTTGGTCATGCCTTTTGGTGGCTAGTTGGTGCTCATGTATCCTGGTAATGAGTTTCCTCCCTGTCTGTCCAATGTATTGTTTGTTGCAGTTCTTGCAGGGTATTTTGTATATGACATTTGTTCTGTGCAAACTGCAATACAGTCTTCTACTAGGTGTTTCAGTTTGTGTTGCAGTTCCTCTGCTAGTCTGTATGTCCGCCAATTCCTAAACAACAGACCTAAACAAGAAGATACAACACACCCAGGGACTCTTGCCACCCTGCCATACATTAAAGACATCTCAGAGATGATGACCAGACTACTCCGGCCCGTGGCAGCATGTTAGCTCATAAACCTACCATCACATGAAAACAGCTCCTGATGAATTTAAAGGACCCCCCCCGCCCCACACCCACTCCCCCCCCCCCCCCGCCCCCCCCCCCCCCCCCCCCCCCCACTGCCAACAACTAGTAGAACAGTCATCATATACAAAATACCCTGTAAGGACTGCAACAAACATTACATTGGACAGACAGGCAGGAAACTAACCACCAAGATACATGAGCATCAACTCGATCACCCACCACAACAGACCAAGACACATAAATAGCAGGCGGGACAGAACACCAGCGCTTCATTGGAAGCTCACTGATGATGTTACCTAACATGATGACAAAACGTCTGAGAATAAATCTACCTGCTCAGCAAGGAAATGTACAACCTGACAGGTAGCTATGCTGAAAATGCCTCCGTAAGCAATTTTCTATTAATTAGCTAATGACCACTCAGCAGCTCTCTGGAGACAGAAAGAGTACAGGCAGACAGTGCAGAAATTTCTTATGACCGTTCCCCTCAATAATAAGTATGTCATTTTGAATATTGTTGAGGGAGACAACTTAGCAGGGGAAAGCCATAGTGGTCACTGAGCATTGCTCTGTGGTTCAGAAGGGAAGGGGGAGAATAGAAAACCTTTAGTGGTAGGAGACTCAAATAGTTAGAGAAACGGACAGGAGATTCTGTGGTTGCGAACAGGACTCTTGGAAGGCATGTTGCCTCCTTGGTGCCAGGGTTTGGAACTTTCTGATCGAGTCTACAAGATTCTAAAGAGGGAATGGGAGCTGCCAGCATTCATGGTGCACATTGGCACCAATGACATAGCTAGAAAAAGGGATGAGGATCTAAAAAATGATTTCAGGGAGTTAGGTTGGAAGCTAAAAAGCAGGACAAGCAGAGTAGTAATCTCAGGCTTACTAACAGTGCCACATGTTCTGAGACAAGGAACAGGGAACGAGTGTAGCTAAACACATGGCTACAGGGCTAGTGCAGGAGGGAAGGCTTCAGATACATAGATCATTGTGGTATCTTCTGGGGAAGATGGGACCTCTACATGAAGGACAGGTTGCACTTAAACTGGAGGGGCACCAATGCCCTGGGCAGGAGATTTGCTAAAGCACTTCAGGAGGGTTTAAGCTAGTTTGGCATGGGGAATGGGAACCAGAACTACAGATCAGAGGAAAGGGCAGTTGTTGAATGGGCAAAAATTGAATGCAGAGAATCTGTCAGGAAGGATACACAGTTGATAGGGCAAAGAGATGGGTTAAAGTGTGTCTGTTTCAATGCAAGGAGTGTCAGGAATAAGAGTGATGAACTTAGAGCATGGATCAGTACTTGGAACTATGATGTTGTGGCCTTACAGAGACATGGATTTCACAGGGGCAGGAATAGTTGCTGGATATTCTAGAGTTTAGATCTTTTAAAAAGAATAGGGAGCAGGGTAAAGAGGAGGGGGAGTAGCATTGTTAATTAGAGAGTGCATCACAGCTGCAGAAAAGAAGGTTGTTGAGGAGGGTTTGTCTACTGTGTCAGTACGGGTGGAAGTCAGTAACAGGAAAGGAGCAATCACTTTATTGGTTTTTTTGAAAGAGTCCCCAGTAGCAGCATAGAGATGGAAGAATAGACTGCACAGCAGATCTTGGAAAGGCGCAAATGTAACAGAGTTGTTGCTGTGGTGATTTCAACTTCTCCAATATTGATTGGAACGTCGTTAGTGCAGATGGTCTTTTGTCACTTGTGTCCAGGAAGGATTCCTGACTCAATATGCAGATAGGCTGACTAGGAAGGGAGGCCATATTGGATTTGGTGCTAGGCAACAAGCCAGACCAGGTGTCAGATCTCTCAGTGGGACAGCATTTCGGTGACAGTGACCATAACTGCCTCACCTTTACCATAGCCATAGAGAGGGATAGGAACAGACAGTATGGGAAGGTGTTTAATTGGGTGAGAGGAAATTATATTGCTATTAGTCATGATCTGTGGAGTATAAATTGGGAACAATTGTTCTATGGGAAATACACAACAGAAATGCAGAGGCTGTTTAAAGAGCACTTATTGCGAGTGTAAGATAACTGTGTCCCACTGAGACAGGCAAGAAATGGTAAGGTGAAGGAGCCTTGGTTGACAAGAGAAAATGAGCTTCTCATCAAGAGGAAGAAGGAAGTTTACTTAAGGTTGAAGAAGCAAGGATCTGGCATAGCTCTAGAGGATTACAGGATAGGTAGGAAAGAACTCAAACATGGACTGAGGAGAGCTAGGAGGGGGGCACAAAAAAGCCTTGGAGGGAAGGATTAGGGAAAACCCAAAGGCGTTCTACACCTATGTGAGGAATAACAGAATGATCAGACAGAGGGTAGGGCCAATCAGGGATAGTGGAGAGAACTTATGCCTGGAGCGTGAAGAGGTAGAGGTGGCCCTAAATCAGTTTTCTGCTTCAGTATTAACTAGAGAGAGGGACCTTGCTGATAGTGAGAAAACCATGGACCAGGTTAATAGTATTGAACAGATTAATATTAAGAAAGTGGATGTGCTGGAAATTCTGGGAAGTATCAAGGTAGATAAGTTCCGAGAGCCAGACCAGATTCATCCAAGGTTACTACAGGAAGCGAGGAATGAGATTGCTGCACCTCTGGCGATGATCTTTGCATCCTCACTCTTCACAGGAGGAATACCGGATGATTGGATGGAGGCGAATGTCATTCCCTCTGTTCAAAAAAGGGAATGGGGAAATCCCTGCGAATTACAGACCAGTCAGTTTTACATCTGTGGTTAGTAAGGTACTGGAAAGGATTCTGAGAGATAGGATTTATGACTATTTGGAAAAACATTGTTGGATTAAAGATCAGCAACTTGGCCTTATGAAGGGCACGTCATGCCTCACAAGTCTTATTGAGTTCTTTGAGAAAATGACAAGACAAGTTGACGAAGGTCGAGAAGTGGATGTGGTGTATATGGATTTCAATAAGGCATTTGGTAAGGCTCCTCATGGTTGGCTCATTCAGAAAGTTAGGTCGTATGAGATTCAGGGAAATTTGGCTGTCTGGATACATAATTAGCTGGCTAAAAGAAGATAACAAGTGGTAGTGGATGGAAAGTATTCCACCTGGAGGTCGGTGATCAGTGGGGTCTTGCAGGGATGCAGAGCTGGGCTGAGAAGTGGTAGATGGAATTCAACTTGGACAAATGCAAAGTGTAAAATTTTGGCAGGTTGAATTTGAATGCTGAATACACAGTTAAAGACAGGATTCTTGGCAGTGTGATGGAACAGCGGGATCTTGGAGTCCACATCCAACTTTGGATCCCTCAAAGTTGCCACCCAAGTTGCTAGGATTATTAAGAAGGCATATGGTGGTTTGGCTTTCATTAACAGGGGGACTGAGATCAAGGGCTGCGAGGTTTTGTTGCAGCTCTATAAAATCCTGGTTAGACCACACTTGGAATATTGTGTCCAGTTCTGGTTACCTCATTATAGGAAGGATATAAATGCTTTAGAGAGGGTGCAGAGGAGATTTACCAAGATGCTTCCTGGATTGGAGGGCTTGCCTTATGAAGAGATGTTGAGTGAGCTAGGGCTTTTCACACTGGAGAGAAGAAGGAAGATTGGTGACTTGCTAGAGATGTACAAGGTAATGACAGGCATAGATAGAGTAGATAGCCAGAGACTTTTCCCAGGGCAGAAATGTCTATCATGAGGGGTCATAATATTATGGTGACTGGAGGAAGGTATAGGGGAGATGTCAGAGGTAGGTTCTTTACGCAAAGAGTGGTGGGTGCGTGGAATGCACTGCCAGTGATGGTAGTAGAGTCAGAGACATTAGGGACATTTAAGCAACTACTAAACTAGCACATGGATGGCAGTAAATTGAGGGATGTGTAGATTAGGTTGATCTTAGATTAAGACAAATGCTTGGCACAACATCGTGGACCAAAGGGTCTGTACTGTTGTAAGTTCTAATCCTCTCTTCATGCTAATATACTATCTCAAACACATGGATTCTTATTATACTAAGTAGCCTTTAGTGTAGTACTTCTGAAAATTCAAATATATTACATTCATGGCTCCCTCTTTATCTATTTCTATAATTACCTCCTCAGAGAATTCTAATAGGTTCACCAGACATGACTTCCACTTTGCAAAGCTAATCATATTATGTACTTGTAAGTGCTGTGCTACTATCTTCTTTATGTTAGACTCTAAGATTTTTCCAAAAACAGATGTTAAACTAACTGGCCTGCAGTTCCAAAAAAATTGTGGATGCTGTAAATCAGCAATAAAACCAGAAATCGCTAGAAAAACTCAGCAGATCTGGCAACATCTGTGAAATCAGAGTTAATGTCTTGGGTGCGATGACCCTTCCTTAGAAGTCAGCTGCCAGACCTTCTCAGCTTTTCCAGCAATTTCACTTAGATTTTTTTCTGCAGTTACCTATGTTTCTTTTCACCTCCTTCCCTTTCTAAATAAAGGGGTTTACATTGGCGGTTTTCCAAGCCTTTATGACTTCTCCAGAATATAAGGATTCCTGGGAGTTAGTGAGCTGTGATAGCAATTTGGTCTCATGAAGAGACATTAACTAAAAAGTTAGGACTGGAGCAGGAATGTTTTGCTACAATTATATAGGTCTGGGTGAAACCATGCCTGGAAGATTATGCACAGCTTTAGTCTTCTTAACTGAGGATGTTGTTGCTACAGAGGGAGTGCAACAAAGGTTTACCAGACTGATTCCTGGCAATGCAGGTATGAGTGAGGTTGAATCAGTTAGATTATATTTGCTGGAGTTCAAAAGAATTAAGGGGGAATTCTAACAGAATGCTTCCAATGACAGGGGAGTACAGATCAGGGGGTCACAAATATAAGGATATGAGGTAAACCATTCAGGACTAAAAGGAAGAGGAAAATTTCTTCACCAAGAGCCTGGTGAGCCTGTGGAATTCGCTGCTACAGAAAGTAGTCAAGGCCAAAATATTCTATGATTTCAGGAAGAACTTAGATACAGCACTTGGGATGAAAAGGATCAAAGCATATTAGGGAAAAGTGGAAAGGCTGTTGAGTTGTATGACCAGCAATGATCATAATGAATGGCAGAGCAGGTTTGCAAGGCTGAATGGCTTACCCCTGCCCCTATTTTCCATTTTGGACCATAAGATATAGGAACTGAACTAGGCCACTGATCCCATTAAGTCTGCTCCACTGTTTAATATTGACCGATATGCTTCTCAATCTTATTTTTCTGCATTCTCCCTGTAACCCTTGATCCCCTTACCAGTCAAGAATCTATCCATCTCTGTTTTAAATATACTCAATGAATTAGACATGACAGACCTATGAAGAAATGAGTTACACAGACTAACCACCCTCTGGCTGAACAAATTCCTTCTCATCTCATTTGTGAAGGGTCATCCCTTCACTCTGGGGTTGTGCCCTAGGGTCCTTGTATCTCCTACTAGTGGGAACATTTTCATTTCTACTCTATTCAAGCCTCTCTATATTCTGTAAGTTTCAATCAGATCCCCCAGCATTCTAAACACCACCAAGTGTAGGCCAGTGACCTCAACTGTTCTCATATGACTAGCCTTCATCCCTGGGATCATTCTTATAAACATCCTCTGGACACCCTTCAACACCATCACATCCTTTCAGATCTAGGGTTCAAACTGCTCACAATATTCCAAATGTAGTCTGACCAGAGCCTTATACCTCAGCACTACACCGCTGCTCTTGTATTTTAGCACTCTTGAAATGAATACTAGCTTTGCATTTGCCTTCCTAACTGCCAACTGAACCTGCAAATTAACCTTAATAGAATCCTGAACTAGGATTGCCAAGTCCTTTCGAGTTTCAAATTTTTGAAGCCTTTTCAGTTTATAAAATAGTCTGCATTTCTATTTTTCCTAGCAAAGTGTGTAACTCCATACATTCCCATATTGTATTCCATCTGTCACTTTTTTGCCCACTTGCCTTCTGCATCCTCCCTGCCTCCTCAAAACTACTTGTCTCTCCACCCATCTTTATGTCATCTGCAAACTTAGCAACAGTGCCCTCAGCTCCTTCATTTAGATTGTTAATGCATATTGTGAATAGTTGTGGTCCCAACTGAACCCTGCAGAATTCCACTATTCACTGGCTGCCATCCTGAAAGAGACCACTTTATTGATTCTCTCTGCCAGTCAGTCAATCCTCTATCCATGTCAGTATCTTGCCCCTAACACCATAGATTCGTATCTTTCTTTGCTATTCACTATTTTTCCCTTTCAGTTCCTCAACTCTTTCCACACAGATTCTACACTTTCTGATTCAATATCACTTCTTGCTATTGAGTTAATTTAATTTCTTACTAACAAGGCAACTCTGCTCCATCAACCTGTCCTTTCGATATGACATGTATTCTTGGATATTGTAGTCCCCAGTCCTGATCCCCTTGCAACCTTATTTCTGTGATATCCAAAACATAGTACCCTCA
Source organism: Hemiscyllium ocellatum (assembly GCF_020745735.1). Taxonomy (NCBI): domain Eukaryota; kingdom Metazoa; phylum Chordata; class Chondrichthyes; order Orectolobiformes; family Hemiscylliidae; genus Hemiscyllium; species Hemiscyllium ocellatum. The sequence continues at coordinate 37,184,883 of NC_083442.1, read as the reverse complement.
ATTTCAATCTGCGCTACAAGCTCATTTGCCTTGTTTCGAATATTGTGTGCATTTAAGTACAACAACCTCTGTCCTACATGACTGCCAACTTTCTCATAGTTGCCTGCTTATCTGCTGTACCTGAAGTTAGATTCCCAAGCCTTTCCATACTCTTTGTTCAATTACTTGTTCTGGAACCTTTAATAACTTGTGCTGAGACCTCACCTCCTTTACCGTTTCCCATTCTTCTCCACACAGTGACTCAGTGGTTAGCACTGCAGCCTCACAGCGCCAGGGACCCGAGTTTGAATCCCACCTCAGGTGACTGCCTGTATGGTGTATGCACATTCTCCCCTTGTCTGCATGGGTTTCCTCTGGATGCTCTGGTTTCCTCCCACAATCCAAAGATGTGCAGGCCAGGTGAATTGGCCATGCTAACTTGCCCATAATGTTAGATGCATTAGTCAGTGGTAAATATAGGGTAGGGGAATTGGTCGGGATGGTTCAGAGGGTCGTTGTGGACTTGTTTCCATACTGTAGGTAATCTAATCACACAATCGAACCCATCCTACCCCCTCACTATTTTGTTTAAAGCCCTACCACACCACAGTCCTAGGAAAGTAATTCATCAGGATTTTGATCCCAACATGATTCAGGTGGAGCTCATCCCATTGGAACAGCTCCCTCTTTCTCAATACTGATGCCAATATCCCAAGAATTCAAATGAATTTCTCCCACGCCAACCTTTGAGCCATATGTCGGCCCTGTGCTAATTTCCTTGTGGGTCAGGTAGTAATCCAGAGGTTATTATCTTTTTATTTTGCTTTTCAATTTAGCTTTTAGCTGCTCATATTCCTGCAGCTGAACCTCATTCTTTTTTCTACCTGTATTACTGCTATCTATGTGAAGCATAATAACAGGATTTTTCCTTTTCCAGTCCACGTTTCTCTGCAGCCTAAATGAGATATCCTGATCTCAGGCAGCAAGCAGGGAACACAACCTTCAGGACTCTTGATCCTGCCATGGAAGACAGTGACTAATTCCAGAACTACACCATCCCCAATTACAACTACTTTTGCTTTTCTCCCCCTCATAAATGGCTCCCTGTACAATGGTGCTACTGTCAGGTTGTTCATCCTCCCTACAGCGCCCACTCTCACCCACACAGGGAGCAAGAATCTCAACCCTGAGGGTCCTTCAGAACTTCCTTTCAGATCCTCTACCTGTCTCGCTTATAGTCATACTCTCCTGTCTCTGAACACTGACAGAAATTGTTTGTATTAATTCATAGGGTGTGGGCATTGCTGGTTAGGTGAGCATTTATTGCCCATCCCTAATTGCCAATTAGAAGCAGCTAAGAGTCAACCGCATTCCCGTGGGTCTGGAGTCACATGCAGTCCAAACTGCAATTTCCCTCCCTAAAAGACATTAGTGAACCAGATGGTTTTTCCCCCAACAATTGACAATGGTTTCATGGTTGTTTTTAGACTGCTAATTCCATATTTTTATTGAAATTAAATTCCACCATTTGTCTTAGCAGAACCTCAGTACATTGTCTAGATCTCTGGATTAACAGTCCCCTGATAATACCACTAGGCCATCAAATCCCTTAATGGGTGTGGCTGTCCCTTGAAACAAAGTGGCCAGGTAACTCTCCCCATCCCTGTTGAGTCACAGTTTGAAGCTCTGAGCTGAGCTCCTCAAGTTCCTCAAGCAACAACATTTGCTACAGATGTGATCCCTACAAATTACAATAGGGTCTACCAGGTCCCACATTATGCAGTTACGACATATTGCCTGGTCTGGCATCTCTATTTTAATTACATACTTCTTAATTTGATTTTTAAACATTTTTACTGGTCTTTTACTTTGTAACCTGTAAATATTTCTCTTATTTACCTTTAATCTGAAAACAATCTATAATATAGTCAACTTTGTAGCTGTCACCAACCAATGAATTGACAGTTTACCTGTGATGTTGCTCTTTTTTTGCTGGTCCCTGATCAATTTTGCTTTTCAATTTATCCTGTTAAAAAAATCCTTACAACTACAGGCCAAAAGAAAAATTTTAAAAATCAATTCTTCTCTGCACCAAATTGTCATGTTGCCTCCGAATTCTCTGAAGTATACACTCACTCAGACTGCCTCTCACTGGATGTGATCTCTCCTTCTTGACCGTGTGAAGCTTATTGATGCTCTATGTATCAAGCCAGATTTTGCTCTGGGATATAACTTGTCCAGTATGACAATCAACTGGATCTTGATATAATTCACCAAAGCTCCTTCAACTGTATACTATAGACTTGCAATCTGTACCATCTGGAAGCCTAAGGGCAGCAGATGCATGAGAACATCACCACCCGCAAGTTCCCCTCCATATTCCCCTCCAAACATATACCATCTTGAAACTATACTACTGGGTCAAAATCTTGGAAATTGTCTCCTAATTTTGTACCTACAGACCAAAGACTACACCACCCTTAAGAAGCAGTACACCACCACCCTAACAAGGGCAATATATGCTGGCATAGCTAGCAACACCCACATCCTTTAATAAAAAGGAAATTGCTTTCAATACTTCTCAATCCAAGTGATTCATAATTTATGGAGAAACTCAGCAGGTCTGGTGGCATCTGTAGACAGAAAAACAAAGTTAATTTTTTAAGTCCAGTAACACTGCATCCCTTCTAGGACACTTTGTCAATTACGTTTTGAGACACAAAAGCGGTGCCATTTGTAGTACTCTTTTAATCGTTCCAGTCAGTTTTACAGAACACTTAGCTCACTTCGACTGGACAGTTAGTTTGCAATGCAAAGTGATGCCAACAGTGTGTGTTCAATTTAAGCACCAGCTAAGATTACCAAAAAGGTCCACCTTTCTCAACCTCTCCCATTGCCTGAGTTGCAGTGACCCTCAGGTTAAACTACCACCAGATGTCTCTCTCTCTCTCGAATGAGTGAGCAGTCCTATGGTCCGGTAGGACCATGGCAACTTCACAGAGTACTTTCAAAGCAGTGGATCCTGTTGGCAAGTGAAGGGAGTGGGGGGAGCGGGAGTTCCCTATCAGCTGACAGCAGCAACCACAGCAGTAGCACCACACTCGCACTACTGTCCAGCAAGAAGGGTCAAAGTGCAGTAAAGCCGTAGTAATAAGGGACTGTATAGTCAGGGGCACAGCTAGGCATTTCTGTTGCTGAAAAAGAAATTCCAGGTTAGTATATTGCCATCCTGGTGCCAGGGTCAAAGATTTCTCACAGCAGGCATGCATCATTCTGAAAAGGGAGGGTATTCAGCTAGAGGTCAACGTACATTTGGGACTAATGACATGGGCAGGAAGAGTGACGAAGTCCTACAAGAGGGGTTAGGAAGTAAGTTGGACCTATGGAGTTGCAATTTTGGGATTACTCCCAGTACCACATGCAAGCTAGGCTAGGGATAGAAAAATAGTAGAGTTAAACATGCCTAAAGAGCTCGAAAAAGCTGGAGTAGGAGGGAAGGCTTCAGATATACAGCTCATCAGGATCTCTTCCAGAGCAGGTGGGACCTGTACAAGGAGGATGGGTTGCATCTAAACAGGAGGGACATCAATATTCTGGCAAGAGGTTTGCTTGTTTCACTCAGGAGGGTTTAAACTATGCGGCAGAGGATTGGGAACCAGAGCAGTAGGTCAGCAAGTAAAATGACTGAGGTGGAGTTAGAAACCAAGGCCATCAAGGCTAAGAGGGAAAACAAATGGTGACAGGTTACTGAATACGGCAGGATTGGTGGTCTAAAGTGTATTTGCTTTACCGAAAGGAGTGTCACAGGTAAGGCAGAATGAACTTAAAGCTTGGATTAGTACATATGGCTATGATGTTGTAGCTATTACAGAGACTTGGTTAAGAGAGGGGCAAGCTTAATGTTCGGGGGTTTAGATATTTCAGGTGAGATAGAGAGATGTAAAAGATCTGGGGGAGTTGTAATATTGATTAGGGAGAATATTGTAATGAGAGAGGACACCTTGGATGTTCATCCAGCGAGGCCACATGGGTATAGCTCAGGAACAGGAAGAGTACAATCACTTTGTTGGGGTTTTACCATGGGCTAACAGGAAACTGAGGAACAACTATGTGGATAGATTATGGAAAAATGTAAAAACAACAAAGTTGTTTTGGTGGGTAATTTTAACTTCCCCATCTTGATTGGCACTCCGTTATTGCCAAAGGCTTAAATGGAGGGGAAGAAATTTGTTAGGTGCATCCTCCAGGGGGGTTTCTTGAAGCCATTGAAAAATACTCCAACAAGGGAAGGGCCATACGAAACCTAGTATCATAGAATGGCCCCAGTCACACAGAGTCATAGTCATAGAGATGTATGGCATAGAAACAGACTCTTCGGTCCAACCCGTCCATGTCGACCAGATAACCCAACCAAATCTACTGGGACCTTGGGTTCATGTCACATTACAGGTGACCACCATTGCACTACACACACACACGGACACACACGGACACACATATACACAGACACGCACACACACTCCCACATGCACCCCCTTACAGACTTAAGACACTCTACACTCACGACACACACATATACACTCTCTCTCACACTCACAACCCCCAACCCAGGCAGACACAAAGACCCACATGCACACATATATTTTGTGGGGTGAATTTGTACTTGCAGAGTTACAGTGTACTTTGCTCAAAAACTGCATGAATTCATGTAAAACTCTGTTATCTCACTTTTTAGATTAGAATCAATCTAAACATCAAAGCATAGACAGAGAACACAGGGGGCTAACACCTTCAACATATTGTCTAGCTACCATCAATTGTTACAGCTAACCTGAGAATGCAACTTTTTAAAAAAAGGTTTTGTGATTTACACATGAAAGAAGTGAATCTATCATGGTATTCAAACAGATGAAAGCTTCAACAGACAATCAAGATATTTTTCATTGTATAGTTTTAGTTACATCACACTGTAAACTCTTGCTATGTACTCCACACCCACCTGATGAAGGAGTGGCGCTCCGAAAGCTAATGTGCTTCCAATTAAACCTGTTGAACTATCACCTGGTGTTGTGTGATTTTTAACTTTGTACACCCCAGTCCAACACCAGCATCTCCAAATCAATCGAGTCCCACCTGCCAGCACCTGGCCCATATCCCTCCAAACCCTTCCTATTCATATACCCATCCAAATGCCTCTTAAACGTTGCAATTGTACCAGCCTCCACCACTTCCTCTGGCAGCTCATTCCATACTCGTACCACCCTCTGCGTGAAAAAGTTGCCCCTTAGGTCTCTTTTATATCTTTCCCCTCTCACCTGAAACTTATGCCCTCTAGTTCTAGACTCCCTGACCCCAGGGAAAAGACTTTGTCTATTTACCCTATCCATGTCCCTCACAATTTTGTAAACCTCTATAAGGTCACCCCTCAGCCTCTGACGCTCCAGGGAAAACAGTCTCAGCCTGATCGTGTGGGGGAGCATTTTGGGAACAGTGACCATAATTCCACATGTTTTAGGGATGGATAAGGATAAGAGTAGTCCTTGGGTGAAAGTACTAAACTGGGGTTAGGCTAACTACAAGAATATAAAGCTGGAAGTGGTGAATGTACATTGGGGGTTTAAGGATAAATCCACACCTGTCAAGTGGGAATCTTTTAAAAGCCAGTTCATTAAAGTTCAGGACCAACATGTTCCTGTGAAAACGAAGACTAAGGAACCTTGGAATGACAAGAGAATTTGACAGCTTAGTCAAAAAGAAAAAGGAAGCATACATGAGCTTTAGGAAATTGAAGACAGATAGTGCCCTTGAAGAATATAAAGAAAGTAGGAAAGAACTTAAGCAAAGAATTAGAAGGGCTGAAAGGGACCATGAAATGTTCTTGGTAAACAGGATGAAGGAAAAATCTCAAGAAGTACCTAGCAAAACAGTAGGTCCATTCAAGGACAAAGGAGGTAAGCCAGAGGAAGTGGATGAAGTCTTCAATGAATACTTTGCATCCATTGTCATAAAGATGAGGACATGGTGAATGTCAAGTCTCGGGAGAGGTATATTGATATTCTAGGGCATGTTGATACAAAAAAGGTGTTAGGTATGTTGAAAAGCATTAAGGTAGAAAAGTCCCGAATTGATGGGTTCTATCTTAGAATACTAAGGAAAGTGAGGGAGGAAGTTTGTATGAAATCTTTGTATTCTCTTTATAGGCGAGGTTCTAGAGGACTGGAGAATAGCCAATATTGTTCCTAATTTTAAGGAGGCCAACAGGGATAATTCAGGAAATTACAGGTTGGTGAGCCTTATGACAGTGGTAGGGAAATATTGGAGAAGATTCTTAGGGACAGGATTTACCAAAATTTATAAAAACATAGACTTAGTAGTGATAAGAAACATGACCTTGTTTGGGGGAAGTCATATCTTACAAACTTGATTAGTTTTTTAAGGAAGTGACAATGATTGTTGAGGGCAGTAGATGTTGTCTGCACGGACTTTAGTAAGGCATTGTGGTTCTGTTCGCGGAGCTGGGAATTTGTGTTGCAGACATTTCGTCCCCTGTCTAGGTGACATCCTCAGTGCTTGGGAGCCTCCTGTGAAGCGCTTCTGTGATCTTTCCTCTGGCATTTGTAGTGGTTTGAATCTGTCTCTTCCGGTTGTCAGTTCCAGCTGTCTGCTGTAGTGGCTGGTATATTGGGTCCAGGTCGATGTGCTTGTTGATTGAATCTGTGGATGATTACTATTATAGGACAAGCCAAACAGACAACAGCCAGGGAATTCCTAGAGGCATGACACTCATCCACAGATTCAAACAATAAGCACATTGACCTGGATCCTATATGCAGCGGACAGCTGGAACTGACAATCGGAAGCGGCAGATTCAAACCACTACAAATGCCGGAGGAAAGATCACAGAAGCTCTTCACAGGAGGTTCCCAAGCACTGAGGGTGTCACCTAGACAGGGGACGAAAATGCTGCAACACAAATTCCCAGCTCGGCGAACAGAACCACAACAACAAGCACCCGAGCTACAAATCTTCGCACAAACTTTGAACTTTAGTAAGGCCTTTGATATGATCCTTTTTGGTAGGCTGATATAGAAACTAAGTAACATGGAATCTGCAATGAGCTGGTAAGATGAATACAGAACTGGCTTGGTCATATGTTATGAAGTTGTAGGTATACTGTACCTTTAAGAGAGTTGAAAGGCTGGCAAGGACTTAGCAGGAACACAGAATACTGAAAAATATAAGATGTAACATTTGGTCGACCAGCTACAATAGAAAAAAAACAAATTCAAATTCGGCCAATCAGTTTAAATTATGCCCCAAGATACCAAGCTTCAAGCAAGTTTGAATTTAGTATTTTGACAATACTAAAACAAATGAAACAATCTAATGTTTCAAGGTATAAATATCAGACATTTTGAATAGTTAGTCAGAGCGGCAAAGAGCAGCCAGCACCAACAAGGACAGACTGCCAGCAGAACTGCTCTCCAAGAGGTTTCTTTTTCTATCAACGACCTGTGAAGCAGAAGCACTAAGAAGCAGAAAAGAAGATAGAAAAATCTACAGAGGAAACTCGGCAAAGCTGACTGGTTTTGAAATGTGATTTTTTTTGTAAATCTTAATTGGGATTTTTTTTATCGGACTAGTATTGTAGAGAGGTAGGTAAAAGATAGGTTTAAGAGAAAGGAGTTGTAAATAGTTGTTGGTTAATATTCTCTGTTAGACTTAAAGAATAAAGTTGTTAGTTTTTACTTAAATTGGGAATAGTTCTTTGCCTCTCAAATTTGAACAGATTAAAGCACAGGGTGAATCTTTTTTCTGTTGCTGATTTAAATTAGCAGAGGGGTTTACTCCATGCCATAACACCTAGAAAACAGAAATTAGCGGTGACTGAGGTTTTGTGTTCTGCAGAGTTCAATGCTGGGACCCCCCTTTGTAATGTATTTATATAAATGATCTGGAGGACAATGCGGGTGAACCGATTATAAGTTTAAAGCCAACATAAAGATTGGGGGAGCTGCAGATAGTGAAAAGGATTGACAAAGGATATAGCAGAATAGACTAGAGACTTGGGCAGAGAAATGGCAGGTGGAATTTAATCCAGACAACTGTAAGGTGATGCATTTTGGAGTACCTAACGCAGTAAATGGCAGAACTTGTAGAAGCATTAATGTACAGAGAGACTTAGGCTTACATGCTTACAGATCCCTGGAAGTGGCAACACAAGTTGCCAAGGGGGTCACAAAGGCGAATGACATGCTTGCCTTCGCTGGTCAGAGCATAGAGTTCAAAAATACGCAAGTCATGTTCAGAATTCTGTATACAATTTTGATCGCCACACTACCAGAACAATGTGGAAGCTTTGGAGAGAGTACAGAAATTGTTTACCAGGAATGTTGCCTAGTTTGGTGGTATTAGCTATGAGGAGAGATCGGACAAACTTGGCTTGTCTTTACTTGAATGTCAGAGACTGAGGGCAACCTGACAGAATTTCACAAAATTGTGAGAGAAAGATAAAATGGATAGTCAGAGTCCTTTTTTGCCAAGGGTATAAATGTCAATTACTAGGGCACATAGATTTAAGGTGAAAGGGCGAACATTTAAAGCAGAAATGAGAAGCAAGATTTTTTTACACAGTGGTGGTATGTGTCTGGAATCTGCTGCAAGAAGAGGTGGTAGAAGCAGATACAATAGAAATGTTTAGTAACTATCTTGACAGAGTAGACAAGGAATAGAGGAATATAAATTGAGTAAAACAAGAGATTTTTAGTATAGAAAGGCTTAATGTGTTGACATATTGATGGGCCAAAGGGCTAGTTCCTGTGCTGTACTGTTCTTTGTTCTCAGTGAAAAATGACATGCTTTTAATAAATTTGTGCTAGTTGTTCTGGAATAACCTTCACATTTACAAGATTCTGTAAAATATGAATTTGAACTTGAAGATTGTTCCCACTAATGGCAAGACTATTAACTTCTTGCATTATCACTTAGTTATTACTTTTTCAATAACTTTTTATATTTCAGCATCTGTGGAGAGAGTTATCATTTCTGGTCCAGTAACCCTTCTTCAGAAAAAAATAAATTGAAACCTATTACATAACATATACAGAACAGATTTAAATTTTCTGAAACAAATCTATGCTTGCATTTTTTACTCCATGAGTCTCATCTCATTCCTTCTTCTTAACACAAATACATGTGAGTCTATTCATTTTGATCAAAGGAATAGAAAGGTAATTTATTTCCTAAGTGGAAAGAAACTTTAGAGTATTTCAGTGCAGAGGAATCTGGGTGTCTTCATGAATGAATCACAGAAAATTTGCATGCAGGCACAAGAGGTAATAAAGAAGGCAAATGGAATGTTGACACTTATTGCAAAAAGAATAGAGTATAAAAGTAGGGACGTATTGCTACAACTGTACATGGTATCAGTGAGACTGCACTTGGACTATTTTGTATAATTTTGGTCCCCTCATTTGAGGAGGGATGTAATTGCATTGGAGGCAGTTCAGAGAAGATTCACTAGATTGATTCCAGAGATGATGGGTTTGTCTTATGAAGAGAGAATTAGTAGGATAGATCTATAATTGTCAAGAACTTAGAAGAATGACAGGAACTTTAACTGATACATAAGGTATGAAACTGGATTAACAAAGTAGAAGTCTGGAGGGTATTTCTTGTCTGGGGCAATCTAGGATGAGAGGTCATATTGATTGGGATAGCAGATTTCAAACAGAGATGAGGAGAAATTATTTCTTTCAAAGTGTTGTGAACCTGTGGAATTCACTACTCCAGGGTGAAGTTAATAGTGTGGCATTGAGTAAATTTAAGGTGAAAAGAGGTTGATTTTTAATTAGTAAAGGGTTGAAGGTATATGGAGAGTAGACAGGTAAGTGGAATTGAGGGTGAGATGAGATCAAGCATGACAGCATTGAATGGGTTAGTAAGCTCAAGAGTCTGATTTGCCTGACCCTGCTCCTAGTTCTTATGTTATGTGCAGCATTTTAACATATCCTTTGAAAGTGTTTTCTCTTTTAAACTAGTCTGGCTTCTTTTCAAAAGCATCTAGGGTATAGATTGTTCTGGTATAATATGTGTTTCAACAACACAAATTGGCTATAGTGCAACTGACAAATTGAGGATGCTGTTTGGATAACACAAACTTTCTGCTGAATGGGTATAGCAATTTTCCATAGCAATCTTCTACAGCATGATTTTCTACAGTGATTTTCAATAGCACTATTTTCTATAATGTAAGGTTGCAGAGAAACACAACTGTTGTGTTATCCCAGAATGGACTCCATTTGTTTCATTTACCTTCTTTGGCAGCTAGTTCAGTTTCCTAATTACTTTCTGAGGAAGAAACTTCCCTTTACTTCCTTATCAGATTTAGCAGTAATTATCTTCTGTTGATGGAGCTTTGTTTGAATTTTTCCCACAAGTGCCAACAGTTTCATCGTATCTCTCCTGTCTAACTTACTTGAAACAGTAAAGACCTTATCAAGTCATTCCAAACTTTTAATCTCTTAGTTCTAGAACTAGTCTTGACAATCTTTCTGACACATTTCTAAAAGATGACATCAAATTTTGCAAGAAGAATGTAAAATTCCTCAGTAAAAATGGTTTTAAAATGCAAAAGGAAATAAATCCATAATATTTTGTTTAACTGGTAAGCCAGGAAATATTTTCTTTTCATTCTTAAATTAGATTCTAATGTTGTACTTTAATGGTTTCCTTCATCATCATTTGGAGTCAATGAAAATGATCCTTCAAAGGTCTCATCCCAATCTTTCCCTATATTTGCAATAAAAATGTAGAAGTTATTTAATAGAATTGGTTTTCCCAGTAAGATAATATACACTTACCAAGATACTACAAGTTTCACTATCATTGCATTCCTTCCCAGTGGCCTCAGGGTCTGATTCTATATCTAAACTTTGAACAGCTGCACAATTATTCAGTAGACAACAGCAACACGCATTCATATAACACCAAGGAACCATAATCAGACAGATAGTGACACTGAAACAAGGGAACAAATGAGGAATGCTTAAAAAGCTTGGCAGAGGTAAAATTTTGAGGAAAGCCTCGAAAGCAGGAACCAGGGTTGCTCAGTCTGAGAGATTATGAAACAATCCAAGTTATTCTGAAAGATCCAACAACCTGCTGCAAAACATTACCACTTTCAGAAGGAGCAGAGAATCCATTCTTATAAAAAGTATAATAAATAAAGCAAACAAGCACAATGAAACTTGCAAAGAAATTTGAGGCTTGTGTAACAAAGTATTTGAACTCGGTACATGATAAATTGAAATCATACAACTTGAAACACCGGTTATAACAAAGTTGCCAAGCTATTTTCTCCACCAGAATAGGAAATCTAATTAAAGGAAAGCCTGAGATAAGTCAAAGTTCTGGACTGGTAACTCCATGTTGGCTAAACTTGCACCAGCTTGATAATTAACTACACCATCAATTGAAACAGAGTTAGGCCATGCTGCAGTGAAAAAGCAATGGCAAGCCATTATTCAACAGGAGATGTCTCGGTGAAACTTAAAGCATGGTTGAATGGTGCAATAATCCTGAAGAGGACACCTGCCTGCCTATCCATCTATTTTCCAAGTTAAAATTGCAAAGGCCGGATAGGTGCTTCAAGATTTTCATTGCAGCGATGACATGGCAGACTATATCACACTCACCCATTTTGTGGAGGTACCAGTGTTGAACTGGGATGGACAAGGTCAGAAGTCACATGACACCAATTTGTAGTCCAATAAGTTTATTTGAAATCACAATTTGAATTTTCACCTGATGAAGGAACAGCACTCTGATTTCAAATAAATCTGTCCGACTATAACCTGGTGCCATGTGATTTCTGACCTTGTCCCTCACCCAAAGACAGAGCACTAAGCAGAAAAATATTATGATTTTTTTTCCAAAGCTTATTCCTATAATTTTTCAATGAGTTTTACTTTATAGGGTCAAGCCACTGTAAGACGTGAACAAATTTAAGACATTTTTTTCAGTTATTTGTCACTGTGTTTTCATTTTTTTGGCATCGAGTGCACTTCCAGGCAATAACTGGGTTGCATAGGGGCCTTTTTAGCTACAGGTCATTCTCCTATAACATGCGTTTTGTTAATGCAAATTCACTGTAAAGCAATTGATGAGTTGGGAACACTAAAGTGCAAACTTTTAAAACATGTGTTGGCTGTAACGTGATTACATCACCAACATTTTAAGAGCTTTTTCTAAAGCACGACTTTTACATAACACAGGGCTGTACATTATAGAAGAACTACCTGCATCTCAAAACTCTTCCTAATACAAATTTATGGAGAGACCTCCTATGATTCAACTCATCATTATTTTACTGTTGGTTGAGGCTAGGAACATTCCAGACAAAATTAACTTAGGTCAGAAAATAGAGAACGATTGTGTGAAAGATAAACTCAGTAAATCGGACACCTGGAACATGGAATATTGAGGTCAGTGATTAGACACTGTGATATGGAAGGAATATTGGAAATACAAAAAGTCATTGGACTCAAAACATTAACTCTATTTCTTTCTCCACAGATGTTGCCAGATCTGCTGAGTTTCTGCTTCTTTATCAGTAACATGATTGGCTCCAGAGTATAGCAACCAGAAAAAAAGTGGCAGAATATCTTATAGGAAGAATAGATGAGTGAAGAGAAAAGAAATGGTCATATGCAAAAGCCTATGTGTTAGGAATACCAAGCAGGAAAATTAAGTTGACCCTGTGGAAGGTTGCAAGTGACATAATGAACATCATTCAAAGAAGCATAATTCAAGTATTACGACACTGTTGCTCATTGGAGGTGGAAAGCAAATTGTCTTATAGAAATTTAAATGGGGATGTGAGAATAAGGAAGTTACCTTTATGGGAATTTGTTTTAGAAAAGTACAGCACAGAACCGCCCTTTGGCCCACAATGTTGTAACGAGGTTTAGTCCTAATGTAAAAGATAATAACTTAACCTACGCACCCCCAAATCACTGGAATCCATGTGCATGTCCAGCAGTCGCTAAAATGTCCCTAATGACTCTGCTTCCACCACTACTGCTGGCAATGCATTCCATGCATTCCTACTTCTATACCTTTCTCCTAATATCTTAAAACTATGACCCCTCGTACCAGTCAGTCCTGCCCTGGGGAAAAGTCTCTGGCTATTGACTCTATCTATTCCTCTCATTATCTTATATATCTCAACAACCAAAGATAATGCATGAAAATTTCATACTTTTAATAAAGAGCTCTGGCAAATGTAATCCATGATTCCTTTATGTTCAGTATTTTAGGAAACCTAAAAGTAAATTTACCACAGATTCGATGCGATTCCGTCTGAGATTTAGTTCTGTCAGTGAATCAAGACCACTCATGTTTTCAACATGAACGATGAAATTACCCGCAAGGTTAAGCACTCGAAGTTCAGTTAAATGATTGATATTTTCCATCCTACAGATCTGTAAACAAAGACAAAGACAATCTTAATATTAATACTGATTTTTACATTTTGCAAAAATATTTAAAACTGAAAAATAAAATGCTTGCTTTTCCACAGAAAGAAAAATGTGAAACATTATAAAAGAAACCTGAACCATTGGTGCATTGCCAATCTGAAAATGTAAAAAAAGTGAACATGAAAACAATCACAAGAGTTGGTTTTTCAATGCCGTATCTTATTTCAAAATTATCAAATTACTCAATGTGCTATGAATTCATGTTCATTAATTCAGGTCTAACTTGGAAGCAGAATCATTAGGGAAATATAAGTGACTGCTGGACAGGCACATGGACAGCAGTGTGTTAAGGAGTGCGTAGGTTAAGTTATTATATTTTACATTTGGATTAAACCTCAGCACAACATCGTGGGCCAAATGGCCTGTTCTGTGCTTTACCTTTCTATGTTCTATGTTAAACAATGGTGTGTATAATACAAGACAAAACAAGCCTGAACAAATCTCTTAGTCCTTAATGAAATGTCTCAATACTCTAGCAGGTATCAAACTTTAAAAGGCATCCATCAGGCCAGGCCCAAAGGTAACAGACTTTAAGTTTACTTGATTCCTCATAAAGTCAATCAGCCAAAAATCAATTTTCCACTTACAGCATTGGCTTTTCCAAATAGGAATCAACCTCTGCATAAAGAGGTTGTATCTCAACAGTCTCTCTGAAGAGCAATCACTTTTTTTCACTATTTCACTGATCAAATTGAATACCTGTGAACTTGCACCATTATACTTGCTGCCCAAAAGAATCCATTATTTCTCATGTCCATGCTAGCCTCAGCAACACCCCAACAGGAAACAAAACTCATGCGCAGAGGACATCCAATTGTACTTTACTAATATCCTTCTTAACCCTTCTGTTATTGCTACATTATCAAATTACAGAAATGTTCTCCTGTTGAAGTAATTGTTTTTAGTCTTCACATCAAATGCTGTTCACGAGCTTCTAATCAACTCTTCTCCACTGGCAACAGTTTGAGACTAAACCAAACTGTTTGTCATCTTAGTGCCATATCTGATAAACAAGGCGAATGAGGCCTAACCTCCCCCGACACACCATCACTTTGTCCATTTGCAATTATGTAACAATTGCCTGTCTTCATCCCTGTCTCAGCCAATTGCTGCCGAAAGCCTCATTAAGATCTTTGTTAACTGTAGACTTAATAATTCCAATGCATTCCTATCTAGACTCCCATATTCCACTCATTATAAACTTGAAGTCATCTCAAACTCTGCTGACCATGTCCGAACTCATAACAAGTTCTGATCACTTAACAATCTCACGGATTTGTATTGTCTTGCAGTAAAGCGATGTGTTGATTCTAAAATTCTCATTCCTTTTTTCAAATTCCTATCTCTGTAGTCTCTTCCAACTCCACAGCCCTCTAAGATATATGGACTAACCAGGTTCTGGCCTGTTATGCACTCCAAATTATAATTGCAGCACATTCAAGGCTTGCCTTCAAGAACCAAAGCTCTGAAGTCCCCTCCGTTAAGCTCTCTATCTTGTTTTCCTCCTTCTAAGGCATTTCCTGAAACCACTTCTTTGGTTGTCTTATTTAATATCTTCTTACATGGCTAGCAATCATATTTTGCTCACTAATGATCCTGTGAAGCACTATGGGACATGTTATTGCATTATTTATGAACTTTTGCTCAATAATGACACTTGTACCATACCTGATTTGCATGCAGGTCCAAAACATCAAGATCAGTGAGACTCTCCAGATTAGAAATGTTCTTGATTCTGTAGTACAACAGAAACAAATTTAGAAATCATTTTCCAGAGAAAATCGAGAAAATACAAATTCCACACATTTCCATTAGACACAATTATAGAGAATTTTACAGCTTTCGACCCCTCCTCGGCTGAAACACTGATTCTTGTTGGTGTTCAGTCCTTGTTGCTAGTTACCCTTTAGCGTCAACCTTATATGCCAATGCAGTGAAAACAATTTGCATCATTGACAGATCAGCTAAGAAACTCCAGGAGATTCTGAACAGTTCAGAATGGAGAAAAAAAAACTCAAGTTGTCCAACCTACAGCAGAACCAGAAATACACCCAGCAAGGTAGCTCACCAGATAGACAAGTTCAACATGGAGTAATAGCACAATTTACTACATTAAAGGCAGTAATTAAAACATACAGTAACTGTTATTCACTGCTTCCCTGAAGCCTAAGAAGCTGACAGTTCTTGACTTTATTGCAAGATGGTCTAAGCAAAGAGCAATCACTACATCATATGTTAACTATCCTGAAAAATGAAACTGGATATAGGAAGGTAGAATTTTACAGAAGAACACATAGATGGGCATCAGATAGAGTGGGTAGATAGAGATAGAAATTGTGACTGAAGTGCTAGCTTAAGAAGGACTCCACTTCAAAGGATACTGGCACTAGTGCTGAGACAGGAAGAAACTGTACCTACTGGATGTTCTCCTCCTGAACTAGGATAGGAACTATTTCCCAGCAAAAAAAGATGAAAGGATAGTGGCATTGGTTTTAAATTAGTATGTAGGAATTAACAGGAAACATCAGCATCCTAACTTAACAATTGAGGATTATGCCAATTTTGAATTCTGCCTCTAAAGTGAATCAAGCTAGAATCATTGAATATTTTTCGACATAGGTGCACAGATTCTTGTTGTGCAGGGAATCAAAGGTTATTGGAGTAAATGGGATGTGGAATTCAAAACACAAACAAATCAGCCATGATCTTATCAAACTGCAGAAATAGCTTGAAGGGTCGAATGACCTACTTCTAATTCTAACTCATGTAGGATTTATTTGCTGACAACAACAATTCAAACAATCCAACAACTGTACACATGCACACACCTATGTAGTACTGTGCAGATTTTCAAAAATTAAAATTCCATTTTATTTAACACTTCATTTAATTACTCTTAGATGTCACTTCAGTCATCTTTCGGTATTTAATACTTTCAAAAAGTATAGTTATGAGAGGTATCACTGCTGGTATGTATGCTCCTGGGTGTCAGCAAGGGGAACTATTCACATTTATGCAAATTAATAAAGGAGACTGATGGTGGGATAAAATTTTTCAATAGCAGTGAACAGTATTCTTAACAAAACTGGGGTGCTGAATACAATCACGTTTTGGGAGGAACCACATATAGAGGGAAGCAGTGGCAATGTCACTGGACCAGTAATCCAGAGGACATGAGTTCAAATCCCACCATGGAGCTACTAATATCTGAATTCAAATAATATATCTACAATTCAAAGCTTGTCCAAATAATGATCATGAAACCAATAAAATACTATATGGTTTATTAACGCCTTTAGGCCAAGCTTACCTGGTCTGGTCTACACATATCTCCAGACTCACAGCAATGTGATTGACTATTACATCCTTTGAAATGGCCCAGCAGTCCACTCAGTTGAACTAAACTACTACAAAGTCTAAGAAAAGGCATGAAACTGAATGAACCATCCAGCATCAACCTCAGCAGCGAAAGCAATAACGGTAATATTAGCCCTGTCAAACTTGCAAAGCCCTCCTCACTAACATCTGGGAGGTTGTACAATCTCTTAAGGCAAACTTGCAGGTTAAGCTAATAGTTAGGAAGGCAAATCCAATGTTGTCATTCATCTCGAGAGGATTAGAATATAAAAGCAAGGATATACTTCTGAGGCTTTATAAGGCTCTGGTCAGACCACATTTAGAGTATAGTCAGCAATTTTGGGACCCATACCTCAGGAAAGACAACTGGCCGTGGAGCAGGTCTAGAGGGGTTCACAAGAATGACCCCAGAAAGAAAGGCTTAACATATGAGGAATGTTTGAAGACTCTGGGACTATACTCGATGGAATTTGGAAGGATCACAGAATACTGAATGGCCTTGCCAGAGTGGACATTGGGAAGGTGTTTCCATTGGCAGGAGAGATGAGGACCAGAGGGCGCAGCCTTAGAGTAAAGGGAAGACCCTTTAGAATGGAGATAAGGAGAAACTTCTTTAGCCAGAGAGTGGTAAATCTGTGGAATCCATTTCCACAGAAGGCTGTGGAGGCCAGGTTATTGAGTCTATCTAAAATGGAGATGGATAAGTTCTTGACCGCCAAGGACATCAAAGGTTACAGGGAGAAAGTGGGAAAATGGGGTTGAGAAACCCATCAGCCATGATTGAATGGCAGAGCAAACTCGATGGGCCGAATGGCCTAATTTCTGCTCCTCTGCCTTATGGTCTAAGTTGGGAGAGCCACCCAATAAACTTGTCAAGCAACAGCATGGCATAGCCATATTCATGGAAATATACCCTACAGCACCACAGTGTTCTGTCCCACTGGCAAGCCAAGCTCACCAGAATTGGTGGAACAGTGTTATCCATTCATGAGGTAGTTGCATTGAGAATCCTCAACATTGACTCCAGACCTCATGAAATCTAGAAACCTCCTGCTGATTTCACACTTATAGTACCCACACAATTGTAATCCTCCACGTTGAATACTAATTGCAAGAAACACAAAGGGTGGCAATGAAAGGGAATAAAGTCCCCAGCCAGGGTACAATGTCTATCAGTAGTGAGGTTTCAGCAGCACCACTATTGGCTAAACTGTTCAAGTCCTCAAGAATACAAGCTGCTAGACTGGACCTTTAGCAGCTGGAGAAGGAACCAACAAGAGGGAGAAACGTACATGATGTGTCCTCACAAATCTAACTGTCAGAGAAGCATCTGTCCATGACAATGTCGGCAGGTCTGAACACCAAACAGTTCTTGTAGAGACAAATTCCATTCTTCACATTGAGGATATCTTCAGTGTCGTGTGGTACTGTCATCATGCTAAATGTAATGGGTTTTGCTTTAGCAACTCAAAACGGAGCAACCACGAGGCCCTGTGGGCCATCAGCAGCAGCAGCAGAATTGGATCCCAATCATAATCTGCAATCGCAGGGCCCAGTACCATTTCCATTCTAATATTACAAACAAGCCAGGTGGAATGACTCTGGTTCAATAAAGAGTGCAAGAAGTAGCAGCACTAAAAGCAACACTGGATTACTTATAGAGTGATAGAGTCATACAGTATGGAAACAGACTCTTCAAAATGCTAGACTGGGCAAGCGATTCTGTAACAACAGATTATATATAAGATTTGTAGCCTTGCTGCAAAATGTTATGAATGATGGCGGGCAATTAAACAACAAACTGGAGAAGAAGACACAACAAATATCTCCATCCTGGAAGATGAGGAAGCCCAAAACTTCAATAAGAAGACAAGGCTGAAACATACGCATCCATTGTTGGTCAGATGTGCCAAAGGGATGATCCAGATCAGCCTCTATTGAGGACCCAATCATCACAGAAACCAGATTTCAGCCAATTTAATTCACTCCATATAATATCAGAAAGGGCATGAAGGCATAGGACAAAGGCAAGGCAATTGATTCTCACAACAATCCTACGACTGTACTGAAGACTTGATTCCAAAACTAACCATGCCCGTGTCAAGCTATTCCATTTCAGAAACAATACTGACATCTACTCAAAAGCGTGGAAATTTGTTGGGGTGAGTCTTGTTCACAAAAAGTGGGACAAATCCAAATCAGCCAATTATCATCGAATCAGTCTACTCTCCATCATTAGCAAAGTGATGGAAGTGCCAATTGGTGATGCTCAGTTTGGTTTCTCTCAGGGCCATGTAGCTCCTGATCTCATTCCAGCCTTGGGCCAAACATTGAAAATACATCAGTACATCAGATATTAAATGAGAGTGACTGCCCTCAACTAGGCAGCATTAGACTGAGTGAAGCATCAAGGAGCCCTAACCGAACTGGAATAAATAAGAATTCAAGGAAAAGCTCTGCACTTGCACATGAATCATGCCTAGAATAAAGTAAGCTAGGAAATCATCTCAGTCTCAGGACATCTCGACAGGAGCTTCTCAGGGGGAGTGACCTAGGCCCATCTACTTTCAGCTGCTTCATCAATGACCTTCCAACATCATAAGGTCAGAAGTGAAGATGTTTGCTGATGACTGCACAATATTCAACATCATATGGGACTCGGAGAAAATGAGGACTGCAGAAGCTGGAGATCAGAATTGAAGAGTATGCTGCTGGAAAAGCACAGCTGATCAGGCAGCACCCAATGAGCAGGAGAATCGATATTTCGAGCATAAGCCCATCATCAGGAATTTCATGTTCCCTGACTGGCTGTGCTTTTCCAGCATAAAGGGCTTATCTTGTCGATTCTCCTGCTCCTTGGATGCTGCCTGACCTGCTGTGCTTTTCCAACACCATACTCTTCGACCATTCATGACTCCTCAAACACTCAAGCAGACAATTCTCAAATGCAACAGAACTGAACAATATCAAAGTCTGGACTGACAAATGACAAGTACCTTGCATGGCACACAAGGGCCAAGCTATGATCACTGTGTTGCTGGAAAACACAGCATCTGCTGTAGTCACTTTCCCCAAGCAATGAGCAACAAGAGAGCATCTAATCATTACCCCTTGACATTCAACAAAAACGGAATCTCCCATCAAAATTCTCATGATTACTATTGCCCAGACACTGAACTGGGAAAAAACACAAATACTGTAGCTACAAGAGCAGGTCAGAAGCTAGGAATTCTGCAGTGTGAGACTCAACTCCCGTCTCGCAAAGCCTGTATGCCACCGACAAGGCATAAAGCAGGATTGAAGTGGAATATTCTCCATTTTTATGAACAAATGAAGATCTAACAATACTCAAAAAGTTTGAAATAATTCAGAGCAAAGCAGCTTGCTTGATTGACACCTACTGCACCACAACGAGCGTCCCCTTCATCAATAGTGAACAGTTTCAGAGTCACTGAACAAAGTTGGGGCTGAGGATGTTTTGCCATGCTATTGGGAAAGTTTTTAACTAATTCTACAAGAGTATGGGAATGAGGATACAATATTGACAAATGATACTGCACCAGGATGCTAAGAGAGGCAAATGTCATTAAAATTGAGAATAGTAATTGGCAACTCCACACCGCTTGAGAAAAGCATGAAAGATGGTGGGAGTTTTTTGTGCATTTGTCACCCAATTATAAGATTCCACCATTTGTTTCTCTCTCCACAGATACCATCTGGTTCATTAATGTCCTTTAGGGAAGGAAACTGTCTCCTTACCTGGTCTGGCCTCCATGTGACTCCACACCAACAACAATGTGGATAACTCTTAACTACCCTCTGGGCAATTAGGGATGAGGAATAAATGTTGGCCTGGCCAGTGATGCCCACATTGCATACATGAACGAAAAAAATTAAGTTAATAGGCAGAGTCAGGTGATGGGAGAAAGTAATAAAGTCTAAATCAGGGTTGCACTTCATGTATGTGAATGCAGGGAGAACAGTTAATAAAACTGGGGAGTTCCAGGCACAGATTACAATTATGGTTGCAGGAACAGACACTCAGCTGAAGAAAGGACTGGTTTGCATATTAAATATTCGTGGTTATAAGGTGCTCAAAAAAGATAAGAAAAGGGAAAAAGATGGGTTGACATTGTAGATTAAGGATAGCAACTGGAGAAAGAGGATGCTTCACAGTGTGCAAGGACAGAATCAATTTGGCAAGAATAAAGGAATAAAAAGTGTACAATTACATTGCCTGTGTAATCAATAGATCACCAATTAGTGGAAAGGTGGAGGGAACAAGTGTTCAATGAAGTTACAGAAAGCTGTAAACATTATAAAGTATTCATAATGGGGAACATTAATACCCACATATAGAGTGGGATAGGGTGATATAAGGGGCAGTGAGCAGTAAGTGTTCCTAGATTGTGTACAGGAGAACTTCCTATAACAATTTGAGTCATATTAAACAAGAAGGGAGGCACTGCTAGACCTGGTTCTTGGGGATAAGGGTCACCAAGTAGGATAAGTCACAAGATGGGAAAACATTTGGGAGTCAGAGATCATTATAAAATGGCATAGCTCCTAATCAAGTAGAAGAGAGCCAAATTCAATGGGCAAAAACTCCCAAATGTTTTCCCATCTTGTGACTTATCCTACTTGGTGACCCTTATCCCCAAGAACCAGGTCTAGCAGTGCCTCCCTTCTTGTTTAATATGACTCAAATTGCTATAGGAAGTTCTCCTGTACACAATCTAGGAACACTTACTGCAGGATAGACTGGAACCAAGGGTATCAGGAAAAACAATATCTGAGCAATGCTACCTTCAAAGAAGAGATGGTCCGGGCAAACTCAAGGTATATTCCTGCAAAACAGAAAAGGTAGGATAAACTAATTCTGAACTTGCTGCATGAAAAAAAAAGTACAGAAAATAATTATGGAAAATGGGTGCTTATGGCAGATGTCAGATGGTAAATACTTTTGAGAACTAAGTTAAATACAGAAGGTTGAAAAGGAGTATGTGAGAAGCAAAGATAGATTATGAAAAAAGAATAGCAGCAAATGTAAAAGGAAATCACAAAGTATTCTATAAGCATATAAACAATAAAAAGAGTGGTAAAAGGAAAAGTGGGCTGAACAGGAAGTAACAGGGGGATTTACAAATGGAAGCAAGAAGCCATGGCTGGGGTGTTAAATTAATATTTTGCATCTGCTGCTATCTACAAAGTAGATGCTGCCCAGGGTATGAACACAGAGGACAACACTCAGTCACTAGAAGACTTTAAAATTGACAAGGAGGTAGTTTCCATAAGTTCAGATGAACTGTCAGCACTTAAAACTGACAAGATTACAGTGCTTGTCCATAGATCCTTGAAAGTGACGGTACAGGTTATTAGGATAGTTAAGAAAGCATACTGGATGCTTGCACTCATCAGTCAAGTTATAGAATTGAAGAGCAGGGAGATTTTGTTGGAGCTACTCTGTAGGAAGGATGTGATTGCACTGGATGGGTGCACAGGAGATTTGCAAGGATGTTACCAGGGATGGATTATGGTTAGAATTTTGAGGGGTTGGATAAGCTTGAGTTGTTTTCTTTGGAGCTGAGAAGGGTTAGGGTGTCCTGATTGAGGTGTGTAAAACTTTGAGAGGAATCAACAGGGTGAATAAAAAGCAGCTGTTCCTCTGAATAAAAGGGTGAAAAAACAAGAGGGGGACATACTTTTAAAGTGAAGTGAATCTCTTCATATTCTGTATTATCATGGTTATGATCCATGTAGAGACATATAAAATTGTGAGCACAAAAAAACAAAAGGATTTAAAAATAAATAGCTGGGTTCAGGTCTTATTAGAGATTGCACATAAATTGATTAATGGGAAACATGGGTGATTCATGGTGGTGAATAATAGATGAAAATTATCACAGGTAATTTTGGTAGAGAAAAAAAAATCTGTTCAGGTGTAAAAGCACTTCTGGGTGTAGAAAAGAGCTATGTTCAGGGCTCTGTGGCACAGTTGTCATGTGATTTTGAGCCAGAAGGCCTGGACTAAAGTTGCACATGTTCCAGAGGTATGCCATAACATCCCTGAAGAAGTTGATTTAAGAAAGAAAAGTGCTGTGTTCTCTGACCTAACAGGCTTTGCATGTAAATTGATAATTTAGTAGTAACACAGATGAATTGATTTTGCGACAAGGATAAAGGAAAAACACAATACAGGTGACTTGGTGTAGGGAAAAAAAGAACATTGAAAGCACTTTTAAATATATTTTAAAAATCTGCGTTCAAGGAGGGGTTCATGTAACAATGGTAATGCCCATATCTCTGGCCTAGAAGATCAATGTTCAAATCCCACATGCCTAAAAGTTGTGTCATCACATGTCTGAACCAGCTGATTAAAATGATAGGTGCTTGTGGTGCCTGATTTCTAGGCTAGGGGGCTTGGGTTCAGGTACCACCTGCTCTACAGGGGTATAATAATATCTCTGAACAGGCTGATTGCAAAATAACTATAGGTCTTGCTGTAAATCTCACTTATAGCCACTCAAATTGTTCCCAAGAAGATGCTCCCCTTTCTTTTATCCCTTTGCTTACGCCTTTACGAGCTTTGCAGTGGGATTCAATGCAATCACCTCTCATAAAGATTGTGGGACAGACCGGATGCAGGAAGAACTTTTCCCCTGGTTGAGGAGTCTAGAACCAGGGGTGACACACTCAGGATAAAAGGTAGGTAATTTAGGACTGAGACGAGGAAAAATATCCTCATTTCAGGTTTAGAGAACTAATAGAATTTTTTTAAAAGAGCTTGGTTCTCAGGATTTTGTGATGTGGTGGCAGTGTCCCTACCTCTGGATCAGAAGATCCAAGTTCAAGTGCTACTTGCTCCAGAGGTACATAATAACATACTTCAATCCAGGTTGATTTAAAAAATTAAACATTAAAAGAGATGGTTTCTTGTAGGGCTTGTGTAGAGAAGTGATAGTGTTCCTACCACTGACCCAGGGTGCCAAGGTTCAAGACTCACCTAACACCCGAGGTATGTAAAACACAGCTGAATGGTTAATTAGAAAATAAATTGCAACTGCTGAGTCAGAAGGTCAGGGTTCAAGTTCCATCTGCTCCAGTGGTGTCATAACGCAACTGAACGGGTTAATTAAAACTATTAAGAGTTGGGTTAAAACCATAGGAAATAGGAATAGAAGGTAGTCCATTCAGCCACTCAAATCTGCTCTGTCATTCAATAGGATCCAACATTTTTCACATCCACTTTCCTGCCCTTACCCTATAACCCTTGATTCCCTGATTGATCTTAGTAAGTCCCTTGTATTTCCCCCTTTGTCCAATTTTATAATGTAAGTTTAGCTATCTGGTTGGGATTGTAACAGTGCAATGTTGTCTCTAGATGGTACTTACATAAAATACCTAACTGGTTACTTGTCAAGCATACAGAAGCCTTGACAATAAAAATGCTCCATAAATGAAACAGACGTGGAGTGATTGAACGGTGTCAGCTAAGTGGATACTATAGAATATGAGTTCCCTGAATGGGGCTGTTAAGCTGGTCTAATCAGGGAATCCTAGTTGACAGATATAAACAGGAGTGTCAAGAAAAAAAAGAGAAAAAAATAAAGCATCAGAGGTTCTGTTCACTCTAAGAGCTGACTCTGAAAAAAAATGAAAAAATAAATAAACAGGAGTGTGAATGGTTCTGCTCAATCTATGATCGGCTCTGTGCTAGTTGGGTCAGTGCCATGCATTAAGCGTACATAAATAAAGGTTTACTAGGTGACGGGACACCGGCCTATGTGGAGTTATTTCAGGAAGCATTAGTCCCTGTTTTGGTTGTGAAACAGTTTACATATCTTCTTACCTGAAGGTCCTTTAACAGTTAGTTAGGCTTGTGTTATAGAAATTTTCAACTACTTCTGACTCCATATCAAGTCCCCTAAAGAAACCATATCTAGTCCAGTTACCTATCCAGTAGTACAGCTTAGAGCAGCACTTCCCATCATGAAGTCTACTTTTCTCTGTCTTGGATACACACTGGCTTTCCCAACTACTTGTCATTTTTGAATTCTTCTTCAGAGATATTTTAAGCATTCCAAGTGACCCACTGAAAACCTTGCAACTAGCCTTATCTTCATATCCAGGCAGAATTGCATGTCACAAATATTTAGGAATAGCCAAATGAATCAGCCCTTTGGAACTGAAAGTTACGTTCTCAAAGAATGCTGGCTTCTACAGTACAAAGAAATGCTTAAAAAGGTAGGGGTTATCACAGCTCCCATACCAACATCACCTGGCATCAATTGCTATCTTAAAGGTTTTTCTGAAATTTGCAGAATGTCAGATTATTAAGATCATGACTGAATTTGATAATTGCACAGTAAGACAGTTATGGACTCTCAAAATATACTTAAGCAGGCAGCCCACACGTAACTTTGTTGTTTGTTTCAGTAAGTGTACAGTAAAGATAACCTGGAGTAAATTAGCTAGATTGACTACCAGGTTTTAAAACAGACAAACACTTATTCACAAAATTACAGAATGAAATACAAAGAACAGACTATAGAATACCCACAGAACTCAGTCTATCTAGACTTAATTATGTTGTTCTAAAAATAGAAAACAGTTCCAATAAACATAGAGTAAAACTGAAACAGAGGCTTACAGGTTGAAGTTAGAAGGGAAGAAGGAAAGAGAGTCCAGCAGCCTGTTTCACATACACACATCCTGCTGTACTGAACTAAAAAACAAGAATTCAGCTTTCAGGACTGACCACTCCCCTTTCTTTATACAGGTTACTTCTAAAACATGAAAGCTATGGCCTAAAATCTCATATGTTTATGTATAAACAAAAAAGACTCTCAGTAAATCCTTTCATCTCTGTACCAAACCAGTCACCTCAGAGCCCAAACTGTTTTACGACCCCTCTGAAAAAAATCAAGGACAGTATCCTTAAGAAGGACCAGCTTTGTGACACCTCCCCTCTTAAGAAAATGAACCATCAATATCCAAAGATGGCTTTTTTTTATACGCTTCAGAAAAAAGTTGGTTAGTACTCTAAAATACATATACACTACACTGACAATAAAAATACAAACATGCACAACCACATTCGAATTCAGGCCATGGTATACCCCCACCATATATAGAATGCCTCTATATCTCATTCGAGTCTTTACAATGCATCGGTAATCACGTTTTTATGACCTGCTACAAACACAATTGTCAAACTGAATGGCTACAACATCAAGATCCATCTAAACAGTCTGGCATTCTTGTCCTTAAATTTCTCCACAAATGTCAATGGGTTATGATCAGTGTATACAAATGTCTTTGATGCGCTGCTGGTCATATAGAGACTGAAATATTGTAATGTCAACGCTAGCTCTTTCTGAACAGTCGAATATCTCTGTTGATGAATGTTCAACTTTCTGGAAAAATACCCAATGGATCTTCCTATCCCCTCATCATCCTCCTGCAACAGCACTGCACCAGCACCAATATCCACATCAGTGGCATCAATCGCCACATTGAAAGGCTTTGCGTAATCAGGTTTGACTAATACTGGGACAGTGATTAACACAGTTTTTAGGCTGTCAAATGCCTAAAACATCTGAAACTTCTTGCTCTCTTTTAACAATTCAGTGAGTGGGGAAGCTACACTGCTAAAATTTGGCACAATCCCAGGAACAGTAGTACTGCTCTTTTCGTCGACAGTGTGGGAAATTCCCCAATTACTTTCGTTTTCCCATCCTGTGGGGCCATTTGTCCATGTTCAATAACATGCCCAGGAAGGTGACTTGGGCTTTGGTAAATTCACTTTTAGCTAGGTTTACACCAAGCCTGCCTTCCGATGTCAATCGAACAAGTCCGATAAATGCTGTAAATGTTCCTTCCATGAATGACTAAAAAATCACCAGGTCATCAATATACACCACACAGGTGGGTAATCCTGCCATGACATTATTAATTATTCTCTGAAATGTGGCTAGAACGTTTTCATATCAAATGGCATGACTTTGAACTGATATAGTTCATCTGGCATTACAAAAGCCGAAACCACCTTTGCTGTTTCTGACAAAGGTACCTGCCAGTAGCCTCTGAGCAAGTCCAACTTAGAAATCTAAGTTGCTTGTCCTGCCTTTTCGATACAGTCCTCCAACCATGGAATTGGATATGCATCAGTCTTTGTAACAGCATTGACTTTTTGATAGTCCACACATAACCATTGGGTACCATCTGGCTTTGGCACCATGACTATGGGTGAGCTGCAGTCACTGTAACTCACTTCGATTATGCCATCTTGGGGCATGGGTTTTATCTCCTTCTGAACCTGTGCTAACTTTAGATGGTTATGCCTATAAGGATATTGCTTACTCGGAACAGCATCTCCTATATCTATATCATGCACAATTAGGTTAGTACTTCCTAGGTGATTTCCGCATATCTCCCCATATGATAGTATTAACTCTTTTAGGTCATTTCGATTTTCTTGTGGAAGGTAACTTAATAATTTATCCCATTTTTTTGATAACTTCCTCATTGTCCAATTTGATTTGAGGAATGTCCAATTCAGAATCCTCTGAATTTGGTTCTTCCTTCTGTGCTGTTATCATTAACACCTTCTCTTCTTGCTTTCCTTCCCTGTCAAAATATTTTTTGAGTATATTCACATGACACACTCTGAGATTCCTTCCTAACTGGGGTCCCTATCAAGTAGTTCACCTCACTCAATTTCCTCTCAATTTGATATGATCCACTAAACCTTGTTTTAAAGGTTCACTTATTAGTGGAATTAACACAAATACCTTATCCCTAGTAGCAAAATTGTGAATTTTTGATTTCTTATCCACTTCTTGTTTCGTTGTATGTTGCAATACTTTTAAATGTTGTCTAGCCAACTCCCCAGTTCTATTTAGTCACTCTCTAAAATTAGACACATTGTCCAAATGGGTGGTCTCTGAATTCTGAGTCGTTTATTTCTCCTTAATCAACTTTACTTCATGCCCAAACATTAATTCCAATGGACCGAATTTGGTCGATTCATTTGGTGCATCTCTATTTGCAAAAAGCACAAGTGGAACTCCCTAATCCCAATCATCCGGATAGTCCTGACCATAAACCCTTAACATGGTCTTCAATGTTTAATGCCATCTTCCTAGTGCTTCCTGCAATTCTGGATGGAACGCAGTAGATTTGAATTGTTTTATTTCCAAGCTATCACAGTCTGCTTGAATAGTTTGGATGTGAAGTTTGACCTGTGATCTGACTGGATCTCTTTAGTAGCCCGTACCTAGAAAAACATTTGAATAATTCTTCTCCAATCCTTTTAGCTGTGATATTGCATAATGAGACTGCCTCGACAAATCTAGTCAATACTTATTCACTCTTCTTTGTTTGAAGTAGGGGGCCTACTCAATCAATCAAGACTCTTGTGAAAGGTTCCTCAAATGCTGGAATAGGTATTAAAGGTGGTTTTATTACTGCCTGTGGTTTTCCGATTAGCTGACACGTGTGACACGTCTGGTAAAATTCAACTACATCTTTGTACAGTCCAGGCCAGTAAAAATGTCTTTGCATTTTAGCCTGTGCTTTCCTCATCCCAAAATGACCTCTAAGTGGTTGCTCAGGCGTCACTCGCAGCTTCTCCTTTCCATACCCTACTGGCAAAACAATCTGATGAACATCTGCCCATTTCTCATCTGCTTTAAAAATGTGATAGTCTCCAATTCCTCATTAAGACATCATTTGATAAATAATAACATAGAGGGATGCATTCACTCTCCTCTTCTGTATATGCCTTTTGATTCAATTGCTTTAAGTTCTCATCTTTCTGCTGTAAGATGCTAAAGATACTTGCATGCTTATCTATTTGCTCCTATTCTGTCTCACGTATCTAATCAAAAAAAGTCTTTGATAAAGCTATTTCAGCTTCCTTACCTGTGCCTTTAGACCTTTCCTGCTTCAGCTTGTGACTCTGTGATCTCATCACTACACAATCAGGGAAGATTCCCAAATAAGACTCCTGCAGTGCTTCAGATGGTTGAGTCTCCACTGGCATTTCAACTAGAGTAGGCAGCACGCCTATCGGTGTGCTACATCATTTGCAAGGACAAACTGTATTCCAGGAGCTGAGAGTTTGTCCACCACTCCTACCACAAATTCTTCACTCTTTTCTGGACACTCTAGCCTCACTTTAAATAATTGAGCACTTTTTGTCTCATCATGGATTCCCGTTACCAGTACCTTTTCTGGCATTAGTCCTTCAGGAGTACATATATCCTCAACCTTCAGCATCTCAGACTGAGAGGATTCTGTGTCTTTTAATATAACCTCTCTGCCTGCTACTCCTGGCCTACGTGAATAAACTTTATGCATGCATGTATATGTTTTTAAGCAGACCTGGCACTTACTCCTTAATCAACCTCTGATGCAGCTTTCTAGCTTCCACTGTGCTTTCTGTTACCATGCCAACAAAGCTCCCAGGCTTCTCCTGTTTCCTACATCTGACTCTCTCCTAGCCCACCAACACTGTGATTTCATGTGATTCACTTTATTACGAAGAAAACACTGGGGCTTTTACCTTCTTTGTCCCCTTCAAGGGTTTCCTATTTAGTGAGTTTTGAGAAGACTTGTAGCTCAAGTTGAGGTTCTGGATACAGGTTTGCCCGCTGAGTTGAAAGATTCATTTTCAGATGTTTCATCACCATTTGTGCGTTTTCTATTTATATGTTTGAGTTTCCCTGGGTTGGTGATAACATTTCCTGTGGTGACATCATTTCCTATGGTGATGTCATTTTCTGTACTTTTTCTCAGGGGGTGGTAAATGGGATCCAAGTCAATGTGTTTTTTTATAGAGTTCTGTTTGGCGTGTCCTAGGATGGATGTGTTGTCCCAGTTGCAGATGACACCTTTGGCATCACTAGACAAAACAAATTTGAGGAAACCTTCAAGACCATCAATAATACCCTTACTGGCATAAAATTCACAACAGAGGAGGAAAACAACAACAAACTGCCATTTCTAGATGTCACAGTAGAACAAAATGCCACTGGGGAACTTCAAACCAACATCTACAGGAAAACAACATAAAAGTATCAAATATTAAACTACAGAAGCAATCATCTGAACATCCACAAACGATGCTGCATTAGAACACTATTTCAATGAGCCACCACACACTGCAGCACAGAGGGGCTACGAAAAGTAGAGGAAAATCACCTACACAATGTATTCAAAAAGAATGGGTATCCAATGAATACAGTCTGCTGATTTCTCAGCAACAGAACCCTAACAAGCAGACAAAACACGCCCAGAAACCATAGTCACTCTCCCCAACATCAAAGACATCTTGGAAGTGCCAGACTACTCAGACCCCTTGACCTCATGCTAGCCCACAAACCTACCAACACACTAAAACAGCGGCCTATGAACTCGAAAGACCCTATACAGACAACATGCAAAACTAATGTCATTTATAAAATACCTTGCAAGAACTGTAACAAACACCACATTGGACAAACAGGCAGCAAACTAGCCACCAGGATACATGAATGTCAACTAGCCACAAAACGACATGACCCACTCTCACTAGTATCCTTACATACAAATGAGGAAGGACACCACTTTGACTGGGACAACACATCCATCCTGGGACAAGCCAAACAGAGACACATATGAAAATAACTGGACGCAAGACATTCCAACTGGAACTCTATCAACAAACACATTGACTTGGATCCCATTTACCACCCCCTGAGAAAAAGAACAGGTAATGACATCACCAACCCAAGGAAACTCAAACATATAAATAGAAAGTGGGCTACACCACGTGAGGATTTCTCTTTATCCCAATTTCTATCCCTCATGGACTGAAATTGATTCTGGAAGTCAGGCTGTGTTTTATGGACCAGTTTGTGGGGAGGATGTGGAAGCTTTACAGAGGGTGCAGAGGAGATTTACTGAGATGCTGTCTGGATGGAGGGCATATCTTATGAAGAAAGGTTGACGGAGATAGGGCTTTTCTCATTGGAGTGAAGAAGGGTGAGAGGTGACGTGATAGAGGTGTACAAGATGATGAGAGACATAGATAGAGTGAATGGTCAGAGACTTTTTCCCAGGGTGGCTGGGAAATGGCTATCACAGGGGGGCATAATTTAAGTGATTGTAGGAAGGTGTAGGGGAGATGTCAGAGGTTGGTTCTTTACACAGAGGGTATTGGGTGCGTGAAATGCATTGCCAGCAATAGTAGTAGAGTTAGATACATTAGGGACATTTAAGCAACTCTTGGATGGGCACATAGGTGATCGTAAATTGTAGGATATATAGGTTAGTTTGATCTTAGAGTAGGATAAAAGATCAGCACAATATCAAGGGCCGAAGGGCCTGTACTATGTTGTATTGTTTTATGTTCTATGTTCATGTACCCCTCCAGACACCTTTTAAATGTTGATATTGTACCAGTCTCCAAAACACCTCTGGAAGCTCATTCCATACACGCACTATCCTCTGCATGAAAATTATTGCCTTTTGGGTCCCTTTTAAATCCTTCATCTCTCACCTTGAATCAATGTGCTGTAGTTTTGGACTCCCCCCACTAGGGAAATGACCTTGGCAATCCAACTTACCCATACCACTCATGATTTTATAAACCTCTATAAGGTCATCCCTCAGCCTCCAATACTTGAGGAAAAATAGAACGAGCCTATTCAGCCTCTCCCTATAGCTCAAAACCTCTAACCCTGGCAATATCCTTGTCAATATTTTCTTCATCCTTTCAAGTTTCACAAAATATTTTCAATAGGAGGGAATCCAGAATTGAACACAGTGTTCCAATAGTAGCCTAACCAATGTCTGGTACAGCTGCAACATGACCTCCCAACTCCTACACGAATGCATTGATCTATAAAGGCAAGCGTGTCAAACGTCTTCTTCACTACCCTGTCTACTTTCAAGGAATTATGAAGAAACAGCCAGAGGTCTCTTTGCTCAGTAACACTCCCCAGGACATTACCATTAAGTGTATAAGTCCTGCTCAGACTTGCCTTACCAAAATGCAGCACTTCACATTTATCGAAATTAAATTCCATCTGCCATTCCTAGGTCTTTTGGACTATTTGATCAAGGTCTCATTGTTCTCTGAGCTAACCTTCTTCACTGTCCACTACACCTCCAATTTTGGTGTCATCTGCAAACTTACTAACCGTTCGTCCTGTATTTATATTCATTTTATTTAATAAATAACAAAACTCAGTGAACCCAGCACTACTCCTTGTGACACACTGCTGATCACAGACCTCTAGTCCAAAAAGCAACATTTCTCCATCCCCTATCTCCCACCTTTGAGCCAATTTTCTATTCAAACTGCTAGCTCTCCAAGTATTTCATGTGATTTACACTTGCTAACCAGTCTACCATGCAGAACCTTGTTGAACATTTTGGTGAAGTCCATATTATACAGCATTCTCCATTCTGCATTCCTCGGTCTTCTTTGTCACTTCTTCAAAAAATTCAATCAGGTTGGTGAGACATGATTTCCCATGCACAACGCCATGTTGATTATCCTCAATCAACCTTTGTCTTTCCAAACACATGTAAATTCTATTCCTAAGAATCTCCTCCAACAACTTACCCATCACTGATGTCAGGCTCATTGGTCTGTCGTTCCCTGGCTTTTCCTTAACACCTTTCTTAAATAATGGCACATTAGTCAACTTCTAGTCCTCACCAGTGGCTATCAATGATACAAATATCTCAGCAAGGGGCCCAATAATCACTTACCTAGCTTCTCACAAACTCCTGGGGTATATGTAATCAGGTCCTGAGGATTGATCTACTCTTATGCATTTTAAGACATTCAGCACCTCTTCCTCTGTAATATGGACAATTTCCAAGATATCACGATTTATTTCCCCAAGTTCTCTAGCTTCCACATCCTTCTCCACAGGAAACCCTGATGCAAAATACTCATTTAGTATCTCACCCATTTCCTGTGATTCCACACAAAGGCGACCTTGTTGATCTTTAAGGGGCCCTATTGTCTCCCTAGTTTTGTCCTTTATAAATCTGTAGTTTAAAGTTTATCTAATTTTTGTGTAACATTTTCTTATGCCTGTCGGTTTATCACTGGGTGACACTTCTTAAAATTTGGGGTAGCCTTTTTCAGTACTGAGATGAGGATATATTTTCTCTCAGAGGATTATGTAACTTTGGAACTCTGCCTTAGAAGACTATGGAGGCAGGGACATTCCTTATTTTTAAGACAGATAGATCCCTGCCATGAAGGAAAATCAAATATTAGCCAGGGCAAATGGGAATATAGTATTCAAAATACAAACAGATCAGCCATGATCTTATTTAATGATGGGGGGGTTCATGGAAGGAATGGTCTATTTCACATGTTCATATTTCTAGTTGCTTTTGAGAGTTATGGTGAGTTGGCTTTTGAACAATTGTGGTCTGTATACTATAAAAGATCCACTAATTTTTGTTTGGACTTGTGATGATACTGTGGCTTTAAGAGGTTATTTTGTCTTGGGTTTTTTTATTTGGAGTGAGGTTGTAAGGCTGAGGCAGCGGGCAGTCTTCTAAAACCCATAGAATAAACAGCTTGTGAGGCCTTGGGTTTTTTTTAAACAAAGTTGGAACAATAGAAGCAGCCTGGCTGGGTATAGTCAGACCAGGCTTTTTTTTAGTGTTTAGATTTAGCTTTAAGCAGTTGCTGTTGTGGGCTTGAAGAAGTAGAAGCTATCTTTTCTCTCTGTCGGTTACAGCTAGAAGCTGGTATATCTCTCTGCTGTTGGGTTACCTGTGAGACAAATTTATTTTTCTGAATTTGCCTCTTTGCCAAGGGGTGTTTATGGCACATTACCATATACTGGAACAGTTAATTAGTAATAGTTGCTGTATTTATTATTCTGTTAAGCTTTCCCATAGTTATTATTCTAAATTCTTTTCTCTTTGGTGGTATTTTGTGTTTAGATAAATTATTTTGCTTAATACCGAGTAGCTTGACTGATTGAATTGCATCTAGAACACAGCACATTACACCTGCCATTAAATTAACAAAAAGTTAGGGTTTAGGCTACCTTCTTAAAATATTTTAAGGGCGTCTAGTCTCGTCTATAACAGACTGTAAACTGGAAAATGGAAGATGCACTGCTACATAGATAAATGTACCAAGAAACCACCTGCAGAAGGAGGAGTGCTCCGAAAGCTAGTGCTTCCAAATAAACCTGTTGGACTGTAATGTGACATTGTGCAATTTTTAACTTTGTACCAAGAAAGACTTTGAAACTTGAAGATCAAGGGGGATTGCATTTTGCTGCACAAGATTATTACTTTTGAAGTAATGAAGTGGATACTGAATAAACAGAGTGACAGCAGGGATCTTTGAGTTAAGGGAAAACTGCATAATGATTGCCTTCAGATTAGTCCCACAGCAGTTTGTTGCAGACTTGTGAGTGCAATGCATTCAGAGAAATCCAGAAGCCTGCAAACAAGAAGAACGTCTGACCACCTCTCTCTGCAGGTGAAAAAGACAAAACTGAAGGCTCTAAAAATAAAGATTTGAAGACAAAATAAAACATACGTCTAACCTAATGAGTTACTTAACTGAAGACTGACCATCACCCTGCAGGCAACATTGGTTTTTTTGTGGTCATGGTGACAATCAAAAGAGCTCTGAGAAACACTTCATCCCACACTTCTGGTATGGACTCTTTTGCGTTTAATAGTCTGTTTTTATTCCTTTAATTCACGAACAAATGTCTGTGTGTTTGGGTTTTAAAAGGATAGATTTTAAGTTGCATTGTAGTAATGAGTAATTCATTTCTATTTTGGCTGCTTATAATAAATAGTTACTTTCATGTTAATGACAAAACCTGGTCTGAATTACTTTTGTCTTGTACAGGAGCCAATCAGGCAAACTGATCATCTTGGTGACTTAATTAGACAATTAATTAGATGTTGTGTGAAATTGTGCAGCTTGATTATTGGCACACCCAATAATATTTGTAGTTCTGTTAGAAAGGAAAATAATTAATGCAAAACTTGCACATAACATTTCATAGAGCTTGGTACAGCTTCAGGAGGAAGCTCAAGATGTCTCAATAACCCCAGACAACCCCTTGTCAGTGGCAATTAGATTGCTACCACTATTTACTGAGAATATAATACAAATAAGGAGAAAGAAAAATACTTCAAAATCAAAAAGGATAATAATTACACAATTTATTCAGTTTACTGGGCATTTCCTCCACAAAAGTAGCTTATTGCAGTCAGAAATCACACAGTCAGAATCCAAATCATTATTGCAGTCACTATACCACTTGTAGGCTGTGGCACTAACTTGGCTTACCTAAGGGAGGCAAGTATGTGTGTGAAAGCTATGACAAAGACAGCTTGAAGAGCACTATCCAACTGTTGGCTTAACAGCTCATAGAAATCCCTAAGGCCCTTAAAAAAATAATCAAAATGAAAAGACAGAACAAAAACAATACTGGAAGTAACCGATGGTTTGGTCAGATGTTGAACTTAACAGGAGAAGTAAAGCAACCTAAGGACAGAATTAAAAAGCATGGTTTAAGTGTCTGATGTCATCAAAACTGAAACTGAAGTGGTAAAAGTGTGCTGCACAAGAGGATAGAGATGATTAAAATGAGAGCTTTGGGCTGGGAACCTGTTGTAAGGCGGAGTTGGAGAGAATGAGATACATCAATGAGTGTTAGATTTGAGAACGCTAGGGTTTGGGAGCTCGTATAGATCAGTGAAGATAGGGGTGATGGCTCAGGTAAGTGGGACAGGATTTGGGAAGTGAAGATTTAGATAAGCTAAAGTTTAAACTATAGAAAATGGAGGTCAGCCTGGAGAACACTGGAATTGTTAATGCTAGTAGTGACATAGTGATGAGGACCAATATTATGGAGATGGGAATTAAGTGGGTTTTAATCACGGACAGAACATGGGCCTACAAAGACATGGAAAAGACATCAAGTTACTCAACTTGACAGAGTGGTTAGTAAATGGAGTAAAATCTGTGGTATCCATACGGGGCAACAGCAATAATTACTGTCTTGCTGATAGAAAGGGATCAGGGGTAGCGGATAAGAGGAGATGGGATTAGCTCATTCAAAACATTATGTTGAACAAGCTGACTCAGAGCACGAGGACAGTAAAACAATGTGGTTGAGGAGTGAAAATGGTAAATAATACTTTATATTGCACATTTTTTCAATGCAAATTGGATTTAATACAATTGAAGAATTTTAACCATTATTTGTAGAATGCGAACTATCCTTATCTATATTGGCTATAACACGATTCCGGCCCCATTAGTTTAAATGGCCCAGCTATTATGTGATTTTCTTATAAAGCGAGAACGCATGAGAACAGAACTATTGCATTATTTCAGAAGCCACCATACCATAAATTGTAAACTAGTTTCACGCATGAATATGTTGTTACCAAAAGCCAGAAGAAAGAGGAGTCAGCAAATTAGCCCCTCAAGCTGTTTTGCCATTCAATCGAATTGTGATCTAACCTAAACATTCCTGCCTTTGTCACACATTACTTAGTATGTAGGTGAGGAGATGAAGAATAAGGTTCATGACACAAAAGTCGGTGGAGTTGTGGATAGTGAGGAAGGAAGTGGTAGGTTACAGCGGGATATAGATAAGTTGCAGAGCTGGGCGGAAATGTGGCAAATGGAATTCAATGTAGCTAAGTGCGAAGTCGTTCACTTTGGTAGGAATAACAAGATGATGGATTACTGGGCTAATGGTAGGCTACTTGGTAGTGTGGATGAGCAGAGGGATCTTGGTGTCCATGTACACAGATCTCTGAAAGTTGCCACCCAGGTAAATAGTGCTGTGAGGAAGGCATATGGTGTACTGGGCTTTATTGGCAGAGGAATTGAGTTCCGGAGTCCTGAGGTCATGTTGCAGTTGTATAAGACTCTGGTGCGGCCTCATCTGGAGTATTGTGTGCAGTTTTGGTCGCCATACTATAGGAAGGATGTGGAAGCTTTAGAACGAGTGCAGAGGAGGTTTACCAGGATGTTGCCTGGAATGGTAGGAAAATCTTATGAGGAAAGGCTGAGGCACTTGGGGCTGTTCTCATTGGAGAAGAGAAGGTTTAGGGGAGATCTGATAGAAGTGTATAAGATGATTAGGGGTTTAGATAGGGTAGATACTAAGAACCTTTTACCGCTAATGGAGTCAGGTGTTACTAGGGGACATAGCTTTAAATTAAGGGGTGGTAGGTATAGGACAGATGTTAGGGGTAGATTCTTCACACAGCGGGTTGTGAGTTCATGGAATGCCCTGCCCGTATCAGTGGTGAACTCTCCTTCTTTATGGTCATTTAAGCGGGCATTGGATAGGCATTTGGAAGTTATTGGGCTAGTATAGGTAAGGTAGGATTCGGTCGGCGCAACATCGAGGGCCGAAGGGCCTGTACTGCGCTGTATCCTTCTATGTTCTATGTTCTATGTTCTATGTTAAATCCACATGGAACACTGCAATTAATGCAACCTCAAGTGATGCTATGGTGATGAAAAATAAAGTAACCGCTCAAGATCTTCTGGGTGCAGTTGGAGAGGTGGAGTAGAACCAAGCTGAGGAAAGCACCATAAAGGTAGGCAACATAGAGAGCTGTAGAAAAGGGATGGTGCAGTCAACATATCAAGGACTGGTGTTAGGTCAAGAAAGATGAAGTGTGAAAGTGCACCATGGTCACAGTCATAGAAAAGAATCCTTCAAATCATTTCAGTGCCGCAATTGGAACAGAAACTTGATTATTGAGGTTGAAACATAAAGTTATGGAAAAGATATGTACGGACTTGAAAACACACTCAAGATCTTAGGAGAGGGAAAGGAGGTTGGAAGTCGAGTGATAGTTTAAAAGGACTGAATTAAGGGCCTTGAAATATTATCAACCTGAAATACTAACTCTATTTCACACTCCACAGATCCACTAATTCTGCAGAATAATGCCAGCATTTCTGTTTTTCATTGAATCACAGAACTCTTATAGTGTGGAAACAGGCCATTCAGCCCATCAAGTCTGCACTGACCCTCCAAAGAGCATCCTATCCAGACCCAACCCTCTATCCCCATAATCCTGCATTTACTATCGCTAGCCCATCTAACCTACACATACCTGGATACTATAGGCAATTTAGCATTGCCAATCCACCAAGCGTGCACATTTTTGGACTGTTGGTGGAAACCGAGTACCCAGAGGAAACCACACAGACATGAGGAGAACATGCAAACTCCACACAGATATCCATAGGGTGGAATCAACTTGGGTTCCTGGCACTGGCAGCAGTGCTAACCACTGTGCCACCATGTCATTTTTGGTTTGCTTCTTTTTGATGTTGGAAAGTGGATAGTGGTTTTAAAGGGAGAATGTTACACCGGAGGAGAGGAGATATTTTACATTTACAATAAGAATAGGCATTAGGGGACAGGAAGAGGTTCAACAGACTGGAGTTTATTAGAAATGGGGTGGGGAGGAAGAGCTGGATCTCATTTGCTTTTATTTACTCATATTATAAACATTCCACATAAAGTTGTCTCTAAATGTAACAGAATTTCAGTTTACGTGTTTTAAACACAGCTTTCATGCAGATATTTAAATAAAAGCTACCATCTTCAGTTGTTACATCAGAATGAATGATTAGTTGTGAGTCGCATAGGGTAAAAGAGGACAAAACAGTCACTTTGCTCACATTTACCTTTGTTCACAACAGCTAGAAATGTTAGCATCTGAAAATGATGGACAGATGAAGATCTCCTGCTGGTCTGTACAGCCTAAACCTTGATGCTTTACGTACCACAATATATATCAACAGCCACACAGAATCAGGTACTCTTTTGTTCAGATTAAAAACCCCAGGCTCGTTGAGAGGCAAGAAAAAGACAAGTCCTCTTACATTAAATGAACAGTGAAGAAGGTTATCTACAATTACAAAAACATCTTAATCAACTGGGTCAATGGAATGAGGAGTGGCAGATGGAATTTAATTTGAATAAATGTGAGATATTGTGTTTTGGCCATACAAACAAGGACAGGACTTATACAATCAACTAAA
The DNA here is from genome assembly GCF_020745735.1 of Hemiscyllium ocellatum. Classification (NCBI taxonomy): domain Eukaryota; kingdom Metazoa; phylum Chordata; class Chondrichthyes; order Orectolobiformes; family Hemiscylliidae; genus Hemiscyllium; species Hemiscyllium ocellatum. The sequence continues at coordinate 37,145,925 of NC_083442.1, read as the reverse complement.
GGGCCCTGGGTAGTTATTTGAAATTTGTGTCACAGGTAGACAAGGTGGTTAAGAAGGTGTTTAATATGCCTGCCTTCATTGCTCAGACCTTTGAGTATACAAGCTGGGACATCATGCTGAGATTATACAGGACGTTAGTGAGGCCCCTTTTGGAGTGCTTTGTGCAGTTCTGGCCAGCCTGTCATAAGGAGGATGTTATTAAATTGGAGAGGGTTCAGAAAAGATTTACCAGGATGTTACTGGGAATGGAGGGCTTGAGTTATAAAAATAGGCTGGATAGGGTGGCACCTTTTTCAGTAGAGCCTGGGAGGTTGAGGGGTGACCTTATGAGGTTTATAAACTCATGAGGGCGATTGATAAGATGAATGACAAGGGTCTTTTCCCTCTGGTAGGGGGTACACAACAATATTTTTAAATGGTGAGAAGAAAGATTTAAAAAGGACATTAGGGGCAACCTTTTTTTTACACAGAGTGGTTTGAGTGTGAAATGAACTGCCAGAGGAAGTGGTGGATGTAGGTACAGTTACAACGCTAAAAAGACATTTGGATAACTTCATAAATAGGAAAGCTTTGGAGGGATATGGGTCAAACACAGGCAGGTGGGGCCAGTTTAGCTTAGGAACCTGGTTGACGTGGAATAGTTGGACTGAAGGGTCTGTTTCCAAGCTGTATGACTCTTAGATATTTGCCTGGTTAAGTGACAAAACAATCTCCTTCCTGTGCTCACTAATTAATGTTTTATACCTGTTTTTGCCCAACATAAGGACACGAAGCGACTTCAGAGAAGAAAGACCAGAGATTTCCTCAATCCGATTGTTGTAAAGGTCCAAGAAAATAAGGCGTCGGAGATTGGAGAGGTGTTGAATTTGAGTGATGAGGTTGTGCTGGAAATTCAACAAACGAAGTTGCTGCTCACCTTCCAGAATTGGACAGACTGTTAGGTTTCGCCTGGATAACAATTAACAATATAAAACTGGTGATGGTCAAAAGTGCATTGCGAGTAAACTGTCGTCTACAAAAAGGCTTCCTTTTTCAACAAGTAGTCCAAATTAATTGAAAACTATATTGTTAGCTCAAGTAAGAGGTTAATACAGCATCTCAGAATTGTTACACTTTGTATGGGGGCTATTCAGCCTATTGTGTCTGCACCGACTCTGAGCACGTTGACTTAGTGTCAAACTCAAGTCTTTTGCCATAACTCAGCACATTAAGTCTGTTTAAAAATCAGCTAATGGTTTTTTTGAATGCCTCAATTGAATCCACTTCTACCAACTTTGCAGGTAGTGCATTCCCTAACCTGGACCACTAACTGCGTGCAGAGGTTTGTTTTCAACTCTCATTTGCTTCTTTTGCAAACCACTTCAAATCCATGTCTTCTGGTTCTCAATTCCTTTATCAGTTGGACAGTTTCCCCCCAACTACTCTGTTCAGACATATGTTCAATGTGAAAACACTTGCCAAATCTCCTCTTAGGCTCCTCCTTTCAAGGAAAACACTCCCAACTTCTCCAATTTATCCTTGCATAACTGAACATTTTCATCTTTGGAACTATTCATATAAAGCTCTTACACAATTTAAAAAAAATTCATTTGTGTGATGTGGGTGTTGTTGGCTGGCCAGCATTTATTGTCCATCCCTAGTTGCCCTTGAGAATGTGGTGGTGAGCTGCCTTCTTGAATCACTACAATTCACCTGCTATAGGTTGACTCACAGTACCATTAGGGAGGGAATTCCAGGATTTTGACCCAGCGACAGTGAAGGAACAGCAATATACTTCCAAGTCAGGATGGGAAGTGGCTTGAAGGAGAACTTGAAGATAGTAGTATTCCCATGTATCTGCTGTCCTTGTCTTTCTAGATGGAAGTGACTGTGGGTTTGGAAGGTGCTTTCTGATGATCTTTGGTGAATGCAGTTTGTAGGTAGTACACATTACTGCTGAGCATCAATAGTGGAGACAGTGACTGTGGATTTAGTGCCAATTAAGTGGGCTATTTTGTCCTGGATGGCGTCAACCTTCTTGAATGTTGCTGGAGCTGCACTCATTTAGGCAAGTGGGGAGTTTTCCATCACATTCCTGACTTGCGTTTTGTAGATGATTTACAGACTTCAGGGAGTCAGGGGGTGAGTTACTCGCAGTATTCCTAGCCTCTGACCTACTTTTAAAGACATTGTATTTATGTGGTGATGTGGAGATTCTCGTATTGGGCTGGATGGGACAAGGTGAAAGATCACACAACACCAGGTTATAGCCCAACAGGTTTATGTGAAACGCTAGTTTTCAGAGCACTGCTCCTTCATCAGGTGTTAGTGAGAGAGGAAGACCTCCAACACAGAATTCATAACGAAAAGATCAAAAGGTCATACAACTCGTGTGAATGTATTAAACACACATAAGATGGCTCTCAAATATTTAACCAGTTAGAATGGAGGTGCAAGCTTTGATTGATTAATATGCAAATCCCAGAATTTCTTTCAAGTCACTGCCCTAAGCAACGTAAGGTGTTATCAACATTATATCAGACAATGTATTTTAGGCATGAGGACTTGTTTGGAGTCTGTGTGTCTTTTATATTGTGTTTGCAGACACATTCTATTTTGTTCAAAGAGCACACAATTTGTAAACAGTCAGTCAATGTGGTATTTTATAAACTCTTACTTTGAAAATAAAAGACACAGACAGACTCCAAATACGACCTCATGCCCAAAATATATTGTCTGACCAGAGGTATCAGCTCCTCTATATTGATGTGGAATCAGGCCCTTCAGCCCAACAAGTCCACACCAATCCTCCAAATAGTATCCCACCCAAACCCATTCCCTGATATTGAACCCGGACTAATGCACGTAACCTACACATCCCTGAACACTATGGGCAATTTAGCACGGCCAATTCACCTAGCCTGCACATCTTGCGATTGCATGGGTTTCCTCCAAAGTACTCGGAGACATGGGGAGAATGTGCAAACTCCACACAGACAGTCGCCAAAGGCTGGAATCAAACCTGGGTCCCTGGCGCTGTGAGGCTGCAGTGTGAACCACTGAGCCACCATGCCGTCCCTTTTTGTTTTTTATTTTTCTGTAATTTTGGGTGTGGACTGAATGGGAAAAGGACTTTTTTTAAAAGCCAAAGATTGTGGAAGGGATTGTTGTACTTTTTAAAAGCTAGCTTCCAACACATAGTGTAGTGCTGCTTACAGTGTTCTTTGTTCAATTAGTGAGGGAAGTTCAGTTTCAGATATACTGGCACTAGGGGCTGTACACAAGGCGAGTTTCAGTTGGCAAATATCTGATAGGTCCGTGGAGTCGAGACCAGTTATGACTAACAGAGATGTGCTGCCTACCAGTAACTATGTGATTGGCTGTCATGTAGTTGAACAGCTCCTGGATGTGAAGCCTTCAATTTGTAAAGAGACGTGGTATTGTTCTCTCTGCAGCAAGAGAAAACCTGAAGCCTGAAGAAAGCCAATTTAGTTTCCCTCAACAATTGCTGTAAAATCTCTTGTTTTGAACCTATAAGACAAAAACTTTACAGATTGTTAACCAATCGCCCATGTGCCTCCTGCAAGCAAATGAAAGTATCTAAATGAGAGACCAAACAGCAGGTCCCCGATGAGCAAAATAATTATCTCAACAAAATATGTGGACAGAAGCCATTGAAGATCCTTAAGTTTACTTTATTCCACCAATTTTATTTATCTCTCTGAACATGTATAGGGGAGGTTTTAGAAGGAGGTTAGAATTTTAACTAGTAGAGTTATTACTGATGATTCAGAATTGTTTACTTGTAGTTAAAATTTATTTATGTAATAAATTGTAATGTTTAAATATGGAAACCTGGTCCTTTCTTGGGTTTAAAAAGACAGGCAAATTAGGATTTCTGGGGATTGATAAGATCTTTAACTTTTGTGATGACTCTAGGATCAGCGAGACTTGAGTTCCAGAGAGCTACCACAGTAAGGCCTAACAATATTGCCTCACCATGTTTAGTGTACACTACCTATTCGCCCACTCCACCAACTTGTCATTGTCCTTTTAAAGTTCTGTACTGTCCACCTCACAATTTACAATGTTTCCAAGTTTTGTGACATATCTAATCTTTGAAATTGTTCACTTTACTTCAAGAACTAAGTAATTTATATCTCAGGGTCCCAGGTGAGGAGATGGCATTGTGATATTATTACTGGTTCAGTTTTTTTTTAAAAGTCAAGGGAAAAGCTCTCTGCCTCTTGGAGTCTTATCCAGTACAAAATAAATTAGCTGTGTTTGTTGGAAGTCACATATTTTAGCTTCAGAACATTGTTGCAGGAGATCCTCAAGATAGTTTCGTAGGCCCAACAAGCTTCAATTAGTTCACCAATGACCTTCCCTCCCTCATAAGATCAGAAGTGAAGATGTTTGCTCATGATTTCATCATGTTTAGCACCATTCACTACTCCTCAGATAATGAAGCAGTCCATGTCTAAATGCAGCAAGACTTGAACTATATCCAAAAAACAACAAAAGAACTGTGAATGTTAGAAATCAGAAACAAAAACAGAAATTGCTGGAAAAAGTCAGCAGGTCTGGCAGCATCTGTGGACAGAAATCAGAGTTAACATTTCAGGTCCAGTAGGTTCTCACTAGTCTCAAAACATTACCTGTGATTTTTCTCCACAGATGCTGCCAGACCTGCTTTTTTCCCAGTAATTTCTGTTTTTGTTGTTGAACAATATCCAAACTTGGGCTGACAAGTGGCAAGTAACATTCATGCCACACCAGTGCAAGAAATGATCATCTTTAACAATACGGAATGTACCCATTTTCCTTTAATATTCAATGGCATTACCATCATTCAATTTCCCAATACCAACATCCTGATGATTAACATTAACCAGAAACTAAACTGGATGAGCAATGCAAGAACAGGTCAAATGCTAGGAATTGTGCAGTGAGCAACTCACCTTCTGACTCCCCAAAGCCTGTCAACTATCTATAAGGCACAAATCACAAGTGTGATGGAATACTCCCCACTTGCCTGGATTATTGCAGCTCAAACAACAGAGGCATTACTGCACCCAGAACAAAACAGTATGTTTGATAGTAAGCACCACATCAACAAACATTCATTTTCTCCACCACTGGCACTCACTGGCAGCAATATGCATCATTTACAAGATACACTGCAGACATTTACCAAGGTTCTTTGGGCAGCACCTCCTAAAACCATAACCACTATCATCTATGAACACAAGACAGCAGACACAATGGGAATGCAAGTTCCCACCAAAAAAAAGCCACTCACTATCCTGACTTGAAAATATATCACTGCTCAACCAGTACTGCAGGGACAAAATTCGGACTTTCCCGCTCAAAAAGCTTTGTGGGTGTACCTGTACCAGTTCACTGCAGCAGTTCAAGATGACAGCTCACCAACTTCTCAAAGTCAAAAAGAAATGGGAAATGAATGCTGGCCTAGGCACCGATGCCTATATCCCAAGAATGAATAAAAAAGAATAATGACTCATGAAGATTACCACAACAAGCCTTCCTCCTCAGAAAAAAGTCCATTAACTATAACACTCTGTCCTATCACTCAGCCAATTCTGTAACCATATTGCTACTGTCCCTTTTATTCCAAGACCTATCACTTTCCTCATTTGTCTGTTGCACAGTACTGTATTAAAGGCATTTATAAGTCCATGTCCACCACACCAACAGATTCGTCCTCAAACATGACTGCTATCTCTTCAAATAAAACTCAAACAAGTCATTCATGATTTTCCCTCAGCAAATCCATCCTAAATTTTCTAAATTAATCCACATTTTTCCATGTTACTATTAATTCTATCTTTCTTGTCCCAGTTAAGTTGACTCTCTACCAGTTGATTATTCTTCCTCTATATTGACCAATATCATTAGGAAATAAAATACTGCTCTTTCCAATTGGTGTCAGGCGAGAGGTATTAGACACTAACATTTCACCTGTGGCATTTGGGATGACAGGATCAACTACTGCCGTTTTTCTATTAAAAATCACACAACACCAAATTATAGTTCAGCAGGTTTATTTGGAAGCACTAGCTTTCAGAGCGCTGCTCCTTCATCAGGTGGTTGTGGAGTATAAGGTGAGCACTTCGGGGACAGTGACCACAACTCGGTGACTTTTACTTTAGTGATGGAGAGGGATAATCGTGCGCCGCAGGGCAAGAGCTATAGCTGGGGGCAGGGAAATTATGATGCAGTGAGGCATGACTTAGGATGTGTGGATTGGAAAAACAGGCTTCAAGAGAAGAACACTAATGAGATGTGGGGATTGTTCAAGGAGCAGCTACTGCGTGTCCTCGATAGGTATGTACCAGTCAGGCATGGTGTAAAGGGCCTTGTGAGGCAGCCGTGGTTTAGTAAGGAATTGGAATCCCTTGTGAAAGGGAAGAAGGCGGCATATGTAAAGATGAGGCGTGAAGGTTCAGTAGGGGCGATTGAGAGTTATAAGGTAGCCAGGAAGGAGCTAAAGAGGGAGCTAAGAGAAGCGAGAAGGGGACATGAAAAGTCTTTAGCTGGTAGGATTAGGGAAAACCCAAAGGCTTTCTATAGGTATGTCAAGAATAAAAGGATGACTAGGGTAGGTATCGGTCCAGTCAAGGATAGTAGTGGGAAGTTGTGTGTGGAGGCGGAGGAGATTGGAGAGACATTAAATCAGTACTTTTCATCAGTATTCACTCAGGAACAGGACACTGTTGCTGATGTGAATATGGAATCACAAATAATTAGAATGGATGCCCTGGAAATATGCAGGGAAGAGGTTTTGGGAATATTGGAAAGGATGAATATAGATAAGTCTCCTGGGCCTGATGGCATTTACCCCAGGATCCTATGGGAAGCTAGGGAGGAGATAGCAGAGCCATTGGCCTGGATTTTTATGTCGTCATTGTCAACGGGAATAGTACCAGAGGACTGGAGGATAGCGAATGTGGTCCCATTGTTCAAGAAAGGGAGTAGGGATAGCCCTAGTAACTATAGGCCAGTGAGTCTGACTTCAGTGGTGGGCAAAGTCTTAGAGAGAATGGTAAGGGATAAGATTTATGAACATCTGGGTAGGAATAACGTGATCAGGGATAGCCAGCATGGTTTTGTGAAGGGCAGGTCGTGCCTCACAAACCTTATTGAGTTCTTTGAGAAGGTGACTAAGGAAGTGGATGAGGGTAAAGCAGTAGATGTTGTGTATATGGATTTTAGTAAGGCGTTCGATAAAGTTCCCCATGGTAGGCTAATGCTAAAACTTCGGAGGTATGGCATTGAGGATACATTAGAGGTTTGGATTAGGAATTGGCTGGCTGGAAGGAGACAGAGGGTAGTAGTTGATGGATTATGTTCATCTTGGAGTGCAGTTACTAGCGGTGTACCACAAGGATCTGTTTTGGGACCATTGCTTTTTGTTATCTTTATAAATGATCTAGAGGAAGGACTTGAAAGCTGGGTAAGCAAGTTTGCGGATGACACAAAAGTCGGTGGAGTTGTGGATAGTGAGGAAGGAAGTGGTAGGTTACAGCAGGATATAGATAAGTTGCAGAACTGGGCGGAAATGTGGCAAATGGAATTCAATGTAGCTAAGTGCGAAGTCGTTCACTTTGGTAGGAATAACAAGATGATGGATTACTGGGCTAATGGTAGGCTACTTGGTAGTGTGGATGAGCAAAGGGATCTTGGTGTCCATGTACACAGATCTCTGAAAGTTGCCACCCAGGTAAATAGTGCTGTGAGGAAGGCATATGGTGTACTGGGCTTTATTGGCAGAGGAATTGAGTTCCGGAGTCCTGAGGTCATGTTGCAGTTGTATAAGACTCTGGTGAGGCCTCATCTGGAGTATTGTGTGCAGTTTTGGTCGCCATACTATAGGAAGGATGTGGAAGCTTTAGAACGAGTGCAGAGGAGGTTTACCAGGATGTTGCCTGGAATGGTAGGAAAATCTTATGAGGAAAGGCTGAGGCACTTGGGGCTGTTCTCATTGGAGAAGAGAAGGTTTAGGGGAGATCTGATAGAAGTGTGTAAGATGATTAGGGGTTTAGATAGGGTAGATACTAAGAACCTTTTACCGCTAATGGAGTCAGGTGTTACTAGGGGACATAGCTTTAAATTAAGGGGTGGTAGGTATAGGACAGATGTTAGGGGTAGATTCTTCACACAGCGGGTTGTGAGTTCATGGAATGCCCTGCCCGTATCAGTGGTGAACTCTCCTTCTTTATGGTCATTTAAGCGGGCATTGGATAGGCATTTGGAAGTTATTGGGCTAGTATAGGTTAGGTAGGATTCGGTCGGCGCAACATCGAGGGCCGAAGGGCCTGTACTGCGCTGTATCCTTCTATGTTCTATGTTCTATAAGATTGTAGTACACAGAATTTATAGCAGAAGTTTACGGTATGATATAGCTAAAATTATATATTGAAAAAGACCTGGATTTTTTAAGTTTCTCACTTTTTAGAATGAGCATGTTGGTTTCAGTTCTTTCATACATAAATCCCAGAACTTTCTTAAAGTTACATTCTTAACTGAAGTTTAACAATAGCCAAGCTCGGTACCAATGGAAATGGCCTCAACCAGGACCATGGGTTCATGTCACACTGCAGGTGACCCCACTGCACTACACACAGACACACACAAGTCTGTAACGTAAGACTCCAACAAAATAGTCTCACATTCTTGTTTTTAAAGCATTCGAAGAATGTAAGTGGATCATGATCCGTGAATACAATAGTCTCTGACACATTGCTCATGACATACAACATTTTAATCTGTAAGACCAGTACCAAACACAATAGTTCCTTTTCAATTGTGAAGTATTTCCTCTGGTGGATGTACATCTTCTTCAAAAAGTAACCAACTGGCAGTTCAATCCCAAATTCATCTTCCTGTAGGAGTACAGGTCCAATTCCTATGTCACTAGCATCGATGGCAACTTTAAAAGGTTTTGAAAAGTTTGGTGTAGCTAAAACTGGTCTGGTGGTTAACATAGCTTTCAAAGGGTTGAATGCCTCCTGACATTATTCTGTTCACTGAAACTTTGTGTTCTTCTTCAGCAAATTGGTTAATAGTGCCACTACACCGCTGAAGTTTGGAACAAACTTCTAACAGAACCCACTGAGTCCTAAGAATTGAAGCACCTCTTTCTTCAAGGTTAGTCGTGGAAATTCCTTGATGGCCTTCACTTTTGCGTCCCATGTGGCCAATCTTCCGTGACCAATGTCATGTCCCAAAAACATCACCTCTGCTTTCATTTTATTTAAGTTTATCGCCAGTTTTGCTTCTCATCATCGTTCAAACAGATCTGCGAACTGCACTATGTGATCTTTCCAGGACTTATTGAAGATCACTACATCATCCAAACAAATTGCACAGTTTGTTAACCCAGCCACAACTCTGTAATGGGTCTTTGGAATGTGGCGGATGCGTTCTTCATTCCAAACAGCATCACTTTAAACTGATATAGCCCATTTGCAGTTACAAATGCAGAAATTTCTTTGCTGTCTCTGTTAAAGGTACCTGCCAGTAACCACGTATTAAGTCCAACTTGGTGAAATAACTGGCTTGTCCAACTTTCTCAATACGGTCCTCCAGTCTAGGAATTGGATATGATTCCGATTTTGTAACGGCGTTGATTTTCCGATATTACACGCAGAATCGTCGAGTCCCATCCGGTTTGGGAATTAAGACGATCGGTGAACTCCACTTGCTCTGGCTTGGTTTGATGATATCCTCGTCGAGCATGGCCTCCACCTCCATCTGGACCTATCTGGCTTTGAAAGGATTAAGCCAATAGTGGTGTTGTTTTATTGAAGTATTCCCTGCTTCACCTACAATAGCATTAGTCCTCCCCATAGTCTTACATAGGCCTTATACTGCAGTAACAAATCTTTCAACTGCATTCTACGCTCCTGAGACAAATAGCTTACTAACCTATCCCACTCCTCAAGGATTTCTTCATTTTTAAATCTATTTTGAGGCAACCTAAAATCCAAATCTTCTGGACTTGATTCCTCACTCTGCGAGGCAGTAACTAACACCTGTTGCTCCAGTTCTTTCTCACTAGTTTAATACAGTTTTAACATGTTCACATGACATACTCAATACTTTTTTTTCTATCTGGCATCTTTACTAAATAGCTCACCTGACTCAACATTTTCTCAATTTGATAGGGGCCACGAAACCTGACTTTGAAGAGATTTCCTATTACTGGTAACAGTACTAACATGTTATCCCCTCAGGAAAACGTTTGAGTCTCAAAGCTTTTATCTGCCACCTGTTTCATTCTACACTGTGCCCTCTTTAAGTGCTGTTTAGCTAACTCACCTACTCTATTTAGTCTCTCCCTCAGCCCCAATACATAATCTAAGTGTGAGATCTCCGACTTTGATCCTGTCAATTTTTCTTTAACTTGAAGGGAGTGACCTGAGTAAATTCATTTGGGGCATTTCTAATGGCAAACAACACAAATGGGCTACCTTTATCCCAGTTACTCGGGTAATCCTGACAGTATGCTCTCAACATGGTCTTCAAGGTCTGATGCCACCTTTCTAAAGCTCCCTGGAACTCAGGATGATATGCACTGGATTTAAAGCGCTGTATATCTAAGCTATCTATAACCTCCTTAAACAGCTTAGCTGTAAAATTTGACCCTTGGTCCGGCTGAATCTCTCTGGGTAGCCCATACTGTGTGAAGAGAGCTACTCACTCCTCTACCACATTTTTTGCCTTGATACTCCGTAATGGAATTGATTCTGGAAATCTGGTAAAGGCATCGATTACGATTAACAAGTACTGGTTCCCACTTTTAGTTCTCGGGAGTGGACCTACACAATCAATTATAACCCGCATTAAATGCAGGACTTGGCAACAAAGATGCTGGTTTTATTACTGCCTGTGGCGTACCTACCATTTGGCACGTATGACACATTCGGCAAAAGTAAACCAGATACCAGTACATCCCAGGCCAATAAAAATGTTTTTGTATCTTAGCCTGAGTCTTTTGTACCCCTAGGTGACCTCTTATAGGTAGTTCATGTGCTACCCGTAACACCTCCTGTCTATATGCTACTAGCAATGCAATCTGGTGCACTTCGGCCCATTGCTCCTCTGCACAAACCTGCCATGGTCTCCATTTCAGTCATAGGATTCTATCTTTCAGATAATAAGCCTCCAGAATATTCTCTGCCTCCTTTTTAAAGTACGCATCCACATATATATCTTTTGTAACTTGTCGTGCTGTTGCAAGTCTCTTAGTTTTTCAGACTAAACACTTCTGTCTGACCCTCTGCCTGTTCAGGTTTTTCCTGCACCATTACGTCAAATAGGGTATCTGCTAACTGAACCTCAATTCCTTTATCTTTCTCTGTACTTTTTGCTTCACGTTGAGACCTATGGTAGTGGGATTCTGATTACCACACCAGAATATTTCTGTTTTGACTCTTCAGTTTCTTGGTCTTCTTTGGGCTTCTCCACAACAAAGGGTGTCACTCCCACCTTGGATCCTGCTAAATCATTCCCAAGAACAAACTGATTTCCTGAAACTGACATTCTGTCAATCACTCCCACTGTAATTTCCCCTGTCTTAAGTTGGCACTCCAATCTGATCTTACATAGGAGAATGTTCAATTTCTGTCCATCTATCCCACAAATGATCACATTCTCGGGTAACGGATCAGAAAGAGTGCATATTCGCTCATCCCTTACTATCAGTGACTGGTTGGATCCTGTATCTCTCAAAATTATAACTTCTTGTCTCTCTGAGTAAACTTTACCCACAGAGACGAATTCTTTGTAGAGATCACGATCTCACTCCATCCTCAGCCCTGCCTCAGCTGTGCACTCTCCTGCAGCTCCTCGGCTCTTCTTGGAGTCTCCTTTACTATCTTGAGTAATGCCACTGGCTTAGCTTCTTTTGCTACATCTTTTCTCACAGCGCCTTTCTTTAATGACCGTCACTGTCTTTATGTGTCCCACCTTCTGGCCGTGAAAACAGCTTTTCCCAGAGCTTTTCTGAAACCACCGGCACTGTAATTTTCTGTGTCCCACTCCATTACCGTGATAACACCTGAGGCCTTTCATCTCCTGTCCACCCTCTTGCTCTCTACTCTTGGTATCATAGTGTAGGAACTCCTCTTCTCCCAACTTCTATCCCTTACAGGAAGAAATTCTTGCTAGAAGCTTGTCTTATGTACCAACATGTATTCATCTGCTAATTCTGCTGCCCTTCTCACTTCCTGAACTTTCTGTTCCTCCACATGAATTCTTACCATCTCTGAAAGTGAATTTTTAAACTCCTCCAGCAGAATATTTTCTCATAGAGCCTCAAAATTCTTATATATTGTCAAAGCACATACCCATCGATCAAAATGACTGTTTCATTCTTGCGAACTCAACATAAGTCTGACCTGGTTCCTTCTTTTGTGTTTCTGAACCACTGTCTATATGCTTCTGGTACCAATTCATCAGCACTTAAAATAGCCTGTTAACCTCCTCATAATCTCGATACCTCATCTGACAATGCAGCAAATACCTCACTAGCTCTGCCTACCAGTTTAGACTCAACTAGCATTAGCCACAAATTCTCAGACCACTCCATTTGCCTCGCCAATTTTTCAAATGAAATAAAGAAGGCTTCAACATCTTTCTCATCAAAATGTGGCAGAGTTTTAACATAGTTATATGTATCATTACCTTCTATTTTAGTCTCCATCCTGTTAACATGACTTTGCTGAACTTTGCAAATTCAAATTCTCTCTCTTTTTGTCTTATCTCAAAAGCAGCAGCTTTCATTTTCTCTGAATTCCTGTCTTCTTTTCTTCTGAGGGATTTCTGCTTCACAGGTTACTGATCGATAATGGTAGCTTTTAAGAAAACTATTTTTCATGCAGTCCTTTTATATGCTGGGGCTTGGCAGCTCTCCTCTGAACTGTTCAATTTTCCATGGTGTTATGCCCTCAAAGCATCGGATTGTGTCATTGGCTTTTCAGATTGTCAACATACTAAACACAAATTGGATTGGAGTTGGGTATTTTTTGGGGTATAATGTAAACTAATTGGCCTAATTTGAATCTGTTTTGACATTTCAAGGCAACCAGCTAATTGAGTTGTTCGATCAAATGTTACATTATATTTCTTTTCAGAAAACTTGCTTCTGTCAGTTAGTTCTGTTGCTTTTAACTCTCTTAAAGATACAGTACACCTACATCTTCATAATACACACTCTGACAAACCCTCTCTCACACACAAGCTCTCTCTCATATGCACATATATACATTTCCACACTCACACGCACCCTCTCACAGACTTATGCTTTTAAACTCACACGCATACAATAAACACACTCTCTCACAGACACTCATACGCCCCCCCCCCCACCCCCACTGCGCTCACACACACCAACATGCACCACACACGTATAAATTTGTGCGGTTAATTTGTACTTACAGAATTACATTTTATTTTGCTCAAGAGCTGCATGAATAAATATAAGATTCTGTAAATTCCTTTTTTAGATTAGAATCAGTCTGACAATTGTGGCACAGACAGCCTCACACAGGGCAGCTCACACCTTCAATGTATTATCTGGGCCGACATGACACCAATTGTTAAAGTTCACTTGAGAATGTAACTTTTAAAAATGGTTTGCGATTTACATATGAAAGGACTGAAACCAACATGGTCATTCTAAAAGGTGAGAGACTTAACAATCCAGGTCTTTTTCAATATATAATTTCAGTTACACCACACTGTAAACTTTTGCTACAAATTCTGTGTCTTACGATCTTATACTCCACAACCACCTGAAGGAGCAGCGCTCCAAAAGCTAGTGCTTCCAAATAAGCCTGTTGGACTACAACCTGGTGTTGTGTGATTTTTAACTTTGTACGCCCCAGTACAACATTGGCACCTCCAAATCATGTTTTTTTCTGAAATTAGATGCAATGGTACAAAGGCAATCTTGCCTTTCTGTTTCTTCTGAGAGCCTGTATAAATCAGATATTTAGTGATGTCAATCAAGTCTTGACATACTTTCAGGAAAGAGACTTCCACATTCTGCTCCTTTTTTGAGGTATTTTAGGTGTTGAAAGTGATTTCCTCAAATTCCAGGAGCAGCAATTACTGTTTTATATGCTGTTGCATTGTTTTGGAACTTAGGAGAAAAAGGAAGTCAAAATAACAGCACTTTTAAAAAAGGAGAGGAACAGACAAAGGACAGAAAGAGAGAGAGAACCCCACATTGCTAACTGACACAGCAGTGAACCTGCATAGTTTTTGCCTTTGCTGTTTGAATTCATGTATCGCTGGACATCGGAGTGCGTCTGGAAAAATTAACAAATAGTGGAATTCACAACTGATCTTAGAGGAACCTGTTTGGGAGAGGTCATAGCACAGAAACAGATAAGTGCATATTTCAAGTGTGGCCTTACAGTAAGTCTGCAGTACTGAGTAGAGTGGTTTCTTTCTTGATTATATGTTTTATTGAGATATGTCTCTTGATTAAACTTAAAATATAAGCCATAAGTATTAACTTAACCTGGAGCAGTGTTTTGTAGAGGAATAAGACAGTGCTATTTTCTGGATCTGTAGATTGAAAGAAGCAAAAATGGCCTTTAGTAGAGTGATATGCTCTTCTTGTCAGATGTGGGAGTTTAGGGAGAGTTTACAGGCTCCTGAGGATTATATCTGCAATAAATGCCATTGGTTGCGAAACTTATTAGATTGAATGGATCGGTTGGAGAGACAATTAGAGGCAATGAGGAATTTACAAGAGCAAGGGGATGTGATGGAAGGCAGTTATAGGAATGGGGAAAAGTCACATAGATGGGTTAACTCCAGGAAAGGTAAGAGAGGTAGGCAGTTAGTGCAGGAGTCTTCTGTGGCTATCCCCATTTCAAACATGCTGCTTTGGAATATGTAGGGGATTCTCAGGGGAACGTAGCACAAACAGCTAAGTTTCTGGTATTGAGACTGGCTCAAATGCAACAAGGAGTATGTCGGGTTCCAAGAGATCAATCGTATTCGCCCGAGGTACAGACTGCGGCCAACAGCAAAAAAATCAGAATAGTGTGTTGCTTCCCTGGTGCCAAGGTAAAGGATGTTTCAGAGAGGGTGCAGAATGTTCTCAAGAAGGAGAAGGGCCAGTAACAGGTCATTGCACACATTGGAACCAACGACATAGGAAGGGAAAAGATTGAGATTCTGAAGAGAGATTACAGAGGGTTAGGCAGGAATGTAAAAAGAGTAGTAATATCTGGATTACTCTCAGTGCTACGCCTCATGAGGACAGGAATAGGAGGATACAGCAGATGAATGCATAGCTGAGGAGCTGGTGTATGGGAGAAGGATTTTTGGAACATTGGAAGCTCTTTTAGGGTAGACGTGACCTGTGCAAGAAGGACAGATTGCACCTAAATTGGAAGGGGACTAATTTACTGGCAGGGAGATTTGCTAGAGCTGCTTGGAAGGATTTAAACTAGGAAGGTGGGTGGGGGGGGGGGGGGGGAGGGGGAACCACCCAGGGAGATAGTGAGGAAAGAGATCAATCTGAGACTGGTACAGTTGAGAACAAAGGTGAGTCAAACAGTCAGAGCAGGCAGGATCAAAGCTGAGAACAAGGTAGGACTGTTGTTGTGGTTCTGTTTGCCGAGCTGGGAGTTTTTGTTGCAAACATTTCGTCCCCTTTCTAGGTGACATCCTCAGTGCTTGGGAGTCTCCTGTGAAGCGCTTCTGTGCTGATTTCTCTGGCATTTATAATGGAGTGTCTCTGCTGCTTCCAGTTGTCAGTTGCTGTCCGCTGCAGTGGCCGGTATATTGGGTCTAGGTCAATGTGTTTGTTGATAGAATTTGTGGATGAGTCCCATGCCTCTAGGAATTCCCTGGCTGTTCTCTGCTTGGCTTGCCCTATAATAGTGGTGTTGTCCCAATCGAATTCATGTTGTTTGTCATCTGAGTGTGGCTACTAAGGATAGCTGGTCGTGTCGTTTCGAGGCTAGTTGGTGTTCATGGATGCGGGTTGTTAGCTGTCTTCCTATTTGTACTATGTAGTGTTTTGTGCAGTCCTTGCACGGGATTTTGTACACTACGTTGTCATAACAGCACACAAACCAACAGCCACGCTCAGACAACAACTCACCAGGACAAAGGACCCGATACCCAGCATGAGCAAAACCAATGTAGTGTGCAAAATCCCATGCAATGACTGCACAAAACACTACATAGGACAAATAGGAAGACAGCTAATGACCTGCATCCATGAACACCAACTAGCCACGAAACGACACGACCAGCTATCCTTAGTAGCCACATACGCAGATGACAAACAACACGGATTCGATTGGGACAACACCACTATTATAGGGCAAGCCAAACAGAGAACAGCCAGGGAATTCCTAGAGGCATGGCACTCATCCACAAATTCTATCAACAAACACATCGACCTAGACCCAATATACCGGCCACTGCAGCGGACAGCAACTGACAACCGGAAGCGGCAGAGACACACCACTATAAATGCCAGAGGAATCAGCACAGAAGCGCTTCACAGGAGGCTCCCAAGCACTGAGGATGTCACCTAGAAAGGGGACGAAATATTTGCAAGAAAAACTCCCAGCTCGGCGAACAGAACCACAACAACGGGCACCCGAGCTACAAATCTTCTCACAAACTTTGAAAACAAGGTAGGACTGATAAGGTAAACTGCATTTACTTCAATGCAAGAAGCTTAACAGGGAAGGCAGATGAACTCAGGGCATGATTAGGAACATGGGACTGGGATATCATAACAATTACAGATTTGTGGTTCAAGGATGGACAAGACTGGCAGCTTAATACATATAATTGCTACAGGAAGGGCAGAAAGGGAGGCAAGAGAGGACGGGGAGTGGCGTTTTTGATAAGGAATAGCATTACTATTTCCAGAAATACATCCAGGGAAGTTATTTGGGTGGAACTGAGAAATAAGAAAGGGATGATCACCTTATTGGGATTGTATTATAGACTCCCTAATCGTCAGAGGGAAATTGAGAAACAAATTTGTAAGGCGATCTCAGTTATCTGTAAGAATAATAGGGTGGTTATGGTAGGGGATTTTAACTTTCCAAACATAGACTGGGACTGCCAAAGTGTTAAGGGTTTAGATGGAGAGGAATTTGTTAAGTGTGTACAAGAAAATTTTCTGATTCAGTATGTGGATGTACCTATTAGAGAAGGTGCAAAACTTGACCTACTCTTGGGAAATAAGGCAGGGCAGCTGACTGAGGTGTCAGTGGAGGAGCACTTTAGGGACAGCGACCATAGTTTTATTAGTTTTAAAATACTGATGGAAAAGGATAGATTAAGGACAAAAGGGTAACTAGGAGAGAATAGGGCCCCTCAAAGATCAGATTGGTGGCCTTTGTGTGGAGCTGCAGGAGATGGGAGAGATACTAAACGAGTATTTCGCATCAGTATTTATAGAATGTAGAGAAACAGATGGTGACTTCTTGAAAAATGTCCATATTACAGAGGAGGACGTGCTGGGTGTCTTGAAATGCATAAAACTGGATAAATTCCCAGGAACTGATCAAGTGTACCCTAGAACTCTGAGGGAAGCTAGAGCAGTGATTGCTGGGCCTCTTACTGAAATATTTGTATTATCGATAGCCACAGGTGAAGTGCTGGAAGACTGGAAGTTGGCTAACGTGATGCCACTACTTAAGAAGGGTGGTAAGGAAAAGCCAGGGAACTGTAGACCAGTGAGCCTGATGTCGGTGGTAGGTACGTTTTTGGAGAGAATCCTGAGGGACAGGATGTACACATATTTGGAAAGGCAAGGACTGATTAGGGATAGTCAACATGGTTTTGTGCGTGGAAAATCATGTCTCACAAATTTGATTGAGTTTTTTGAAGAAATAACAAAGAGGATTGATGAGGGCAGAGCAGTGGATGTGATCTATTTGGACTTCAGTAAGGCATTCGACAAGATTCCCCATGGGGTACTAGTTAGCAAGCTTAGATCTCATGGGATACAGGGAGAACTAGCCATTTGGATACAGAACTGGCTCAAAGGTAAAAGACAAAGGGGGGTGGTGGAGGGTTGTTTTTCAGATAGGAGACCTGTGACCAGTGGAGTGCCCCAAGGATTGGTGCTGGGTCCACTACTTTTCATCATTTTTATGTGAGCATAGAGGACGGTTAGTAAATTTGCAGATGACACCAAACTTGGGGGTGTGGTGGACAGCGAAGAAGGTTTCCTCCAAATATAACAGGATCTTGATCAGATGGGCCAATGAGCTGAGAAGTGGTAGATGGAGTTTAATTTAGATAAATGTGAGGTGCTGCATTTTGGGAAAGCAAACCAGGACATGACTTATACACTTAATGGTTAGATCCTAGGGAATGTTGGTGAACAAAGAGACCTTGGAGTGCAGCTTCATAGCTCCTTGAAAATGGAGTCGCAGGTAGATAGGATAGTGAAAAAGCTGTTTGGTATGCTTTCCTTTCTTGGTCAGAGTATTGAGTACAGGAGTTGGGAGGTCAGATTGCGGCTATACAGGACATTGATTAGGCCACTGTTGGAATATTGCATGCAATTCTTGTCTCCTTCCTATCAGAAAGATGTTGTGAAACTTGAAAGGGTTCAGAAAAGATTTACAAGGATGTTGCCATGGTTGGAGGATTTGAGCTATAGGGAGAGATTGAATAAGCTAGGGCTGTTTTCCCTGGAGCATCGGAGGCTGAGAGGTGACCTTATAGAGGTTTATAAACTCATGGGAGGCATGGATAGGATAAATAGACAAAATCTTTTCCTTATGGTGGGGGAGTCCAGAACTAGAGGGCATAGGTTTGGGGTAAGACAGGAAAGATATAAAAGAGACCTAAGGGGCAACGTTTTCACGCAGAGGGTGGTACATGTATGGAATGAGCTGCCAGAAGAAGTGGTGGAGGCTAGTACAATTGCAACATTTAAAAGGCATCTGGATGGGGAAAGGAATAGGAAGGGTTTGGAGGGATATGAGCCAGGTGCTGGCAGTCGAGACTAGATTGGGTTTGGATATCTGGTTGGCATGGATGAGTTGGACTGAAGGGTCTGTTTCCGTACTGTACATCTCTATGACTCTACCTCACTGAGTCCTGGGTCTATAAAATTGAATTCTAATTTCAGAAAAAATTGCTCAGCAACATTAGTGGAGAGGTCCTCTTTTCAAAAACTGGATTTTGAGTAATTAATGAAATAAACTCATTCTCTTATCTGCTTGAATACCAAAGGTTTTGGGGAATGTGGAAAGTCAAAATAGAGAAGCAAACTGTAACTATGTGAGAAGACTAGCAGCAAACATAAGGGAAATCCAAAGTCTTCTGTACACATATAAATAATAAATGAGTGGCTGAAGGAGGAGTAGGCCAAGCAGAGAACATAGAAGAAGGGGTCGTGGCTGAGATTGGTGATACCTTGCACCTATCTTTACAAAAAGAAAGGATCCTGCCCAGGTCATAGTGACAGAGGAGGAAAACCTATAGCCTTTTCTTAGACTGATGGTCTCCATCCTTTCCCATCAAGGCTCGTTTCTCATTTAAAAGTGAGGACGTGACATGTAATATTCACAAAGTGCCCAGAAAAGATCGCAAAAGAGAAAAAGGGAAGACAATGTAGTGCTGGGAGAGAGGATATCTTAGATGCATTTGAGTTGCCAAGCTTAATGGGTATAATCAACTGCTGAGTAAATTCTGTTGACCTCTAAGTAGCCAAATATAGGAGTGAATCTACAAGGAAATCACAAGAGATATTCAAAAGGTTTGGTGATATAGGGGCTTTTATTTACTTAAACATTGATTGGTACAACGTTAGAGTAAGTGAGAGGCATATGTGTGTCTCTGTGAATGTGTTTGGCAAAGGGAAGAGAGGAAGAGAGAGGCAATGGGAGAGAGGGAGACAGAGGCAGAGAGAAAGGGACGGGGGGGGGTGGAGACGGAGACAGAGAGAGAGAGAGAGAGAGACAGATGAAGAGAGACAGAGATGGGGAAAGAGAGACAGAGAGACACAGAGAGCGATAAAGATAGAGAGAGAGAGAGAGAGAGACAGATAGAAAGAGAAACAGACAGGGGGAGAGAGAGAGAGAGAGAGAGAGAGAGAGACAGAGAGATGGTGTGTGTGAGAGAGAGAGAGAGAGAGAGAGGGACAGAGAGATGGTGAGAGAGAGAGAGACTGAGAGAGAAGGGAGGTGGGGACAGGGTAAGAGAGAGAGACAGAGAGAGAAGAGAGAGAAATAGATTGAGAGAGAAAAAGAGAGGGAGAGACAGAGAGATGTAGAAAGAGAGGGAGAGACACAGAGAGAGGGGAGGGGTGTGATGGAGAAAGGAAGGGGGGAGAGAGAGAGAGATGGACTGGGGGGGAGAGAGAGAGAGAGAGTCACAGAGACAGAGAGAAAGAGGCAGAGATGGAGAGAGACAGAGAGAGAGTGATGCAGAGAGAAGGAGAGAGAGAGGGAAAGAGAGACAGACGGAGCGAGAGATAGACAGAGATCTAGGGAGAGATGGGGGGATAGAAATGTAAAGAAAGTGAGAGACGGACAGAGAGGGAGAGAGAGAGAGACAGAGAGCGAAAAAGAAAGATCTTGAGAGACGCAGAGAGAGAGATGGTGAGAGAGGGAGAGAGAAAGGGAGAGGGAGACACGGGGGGAGAGAGGGAAACGCAAAGAGAGAGAGAGAGAGATACGGGGGGAGAGACAGAGAGACAAATAGAGACTGAAAGAGAGAGACAACAAGAGAGAGAGACAGACAGACAGAAAGATGGAAAAAGAGACAGAGAGACAAAGCGAGAGACAGAGATGGAGAGAGAGAGAGACAGACAGACAGACAGAGAGAGCGACAGAGAGAGAGACAGAGAGAGAGAAGGGGGACAGAGGGGAGGGAGACAGAGAGAGAGAGAGAGAGAACAAGAGAGAGACAGACAAAGAAAGAGAGAAACAGAGTGAGAAAGAAATAGAGAAAAAGAGAGGGAGAAAGTGAGAGACGGAGAGAGAGATGTAGAAAGAGAGGGAGAGAGAGAGCCACAGAGAGAGGGAGAGATGGAGAGAGGAAAGGGGGGGGGGGGGGAGTGGGACAGAGAGAAAGAGGCAGAGAGACAGAGAGAGAAACGGAGAGAGACACAGAGAGAGAGAGAGACGCAGAGAGGAGACAGAGAGACAGAGAGTGAGAGATACAGAGAGAGATAGTGACAGAGAGAGAGACAGATAGAAAGAGAGAGACAGACAGACAGACAGAGAGATGGGGGGGGGAACAGAGAGATGGTGTGAGAGAGAGAGAAAGGGGGGGTGGGGACAGGGTGCGAGAGACAGAGAGAGAAACAGAGTGAGGGAGAAATAGAGAAAAAGAGAGGGAGAGAGGGAGAGAGAGACACACAGAGAGAGGGAGAGAGGGGACAATGGAGAGAGGAAGGGGGGGGAGAGAGAGAGAGAAACGGACAGAGGGGGAGAGAGAGAGAGAGAGAGAGACGGAGACAGAGACAGAGGGAGACACAGAGGGAGAGAGACAGAGATAAAGAGGCATAGAGAGAGAGAGAGAGAGAGAGACACAGAGAGAAGGAGAGAGAGACAGAGAAAGAGAGAGAGGGAGAGGTGGAGCGAGAGGGAGAGAGAGAGACAGACGGAGAGAGAGACGCAGAGAGAAGGAGAGAGAGAGACAGAGATACAGAGAGAGATAGTGACAGAGAGAGAGAGACAGATAGAAAGAGAGAGAGAGACAGACAGACAGAGAGACAGGGAGAGGGGGGGAACAGAGAGATGGTGTGAGAGAGAGAGAAAGGGGGTGGGGACAGGGTGTGAGAGACAGAGAGAGAAACAGAGTGAGGGAGAAATAGAGAAAAAGAGAGGGAGAGAGGGAGAGAGAGACACACAGAGAGAGGGAGAGAGGGGACAATGGAGAGAGGAAGAGGGGGAGAGAGAGAGAAAAACGGACGGGGGGGGAGAGAGAGAGAGAGACGCAGACAGAGACAGAGGGAGACACAGAGGGAGAGAGACAGAGATAAAGAGGCACAGAGACAGAGAGAGAGAGACAGAGAGAGAGACGCAGAGAGGAGAGAGAGAGAGACAGAGAAAGAGAGAGAGGGAGAGGTGGAGCGAGAGGGAGAGAGAGAGAGAGAGAGAGACAGACGGAGAGAGAGACAGAGACAGAGATAGAGGGAGAGACGGGGGGGAAGAGGGAGAGAGAGAGATGTAAAGAAAGTGAGAGACGGACAGAGAAGGAGAGGGAGAGAGACGGAGAGAGAGACAGAGAGAAAAGAGAGAGAGAGACAGAGAGAAAAAAAGAAAGAGAGAGACACAGAGAGAGAGATGGTGAGAGAGGGACAGATGGAGGGAGAGAGAGAAACGAAGAGAGAGAGAGAGATACGGGGGGAGAGAGAGATATGGGGGGGGAGAGAGACGGAGAGAGAGAGAGAGGGAGAGAGACAGAGAGAGACGGCGAGAGCAAGAGAGAGACAGAAAGATGGAGAAAGAGAGAGAGACAAAGTGAGAGACAGAGATGGAGAGGGGGAGAGAGGGGGGGAGAGAGAGAGAGAGAGGGGAACGGGGGGGAGAGAGAGAGAAAACAAGAGAGAGACAGATGAAGAACAGAGACAGAAATGGGAAAGAGAGAGAGAGAAACAGTGAGTGAGAGAAACAGAGAGAGAGAGAGAGAGAGACAGATAGAGAGAGAGAGACAGGCAGGCAGACAGAGAGCCAGGGAGAGAGAGAGAGGGACAAAGAGATGGTGTGTGAGTGAGAGAGAGAGAGAGAAAGAGGGAGGGTGGGGGTTTGGGGATAGGGTGCGAGAGAGAAGAGACAGAAACAGTGAGAGGGAGAGAGAGAGATGGAGAGAGAGACAGGAAGAGAGAGTGAGGAAGAGACACCGAGAGAGAGAAAGAAAGATGGAGTGAGAGACGCAGAAAGAGTGGGAGAGACAGAGAGAGAGAGAGACGGAGAAATAGAGGGAGCGAGAGATGGAGAGAGAGACACAGGGGTGACGGAGGATGAATGGAGTGTCGGACAGAGGGAAGAAGGGACGGACAGACGGAGGGACAGATAGCCAGATGGATGGGGGAAGGATTGAGAGACGTATGGACTGGCGGACAGAGGGAGGGATAGATGGAAGGAGGGGCAGATGGAGGGACGGATGGGCGGAGGCTCAGAGTGACAGAAGGACAGACGGAGGTACGGACGAGCGGAGGGATGCTCGGATGGACGGAGGGGTGGATGGAGGTACAGAGAGACGGACAGAGGGACAAATGGAGGGACGAACGGTCGTTGGGACGGACGGAAGAATAGACGAATGGACGGAAAAAGGAAGACTTAAGTAAGAGCAATCATCGAGTAAGGAAACTAGCCACAGTAAAAAGTAACTAAAGTTTGATAGAAAAAGTTGTAGCTGAACATTGGGTGATTTTTAAGGAATTGCTGGTTTCGGATACAGGTAAGGTAAATTCTAAAAGAAGAACAAATTAGAAAACGGAAGTTAGGGATGCTTCAATGACCAATGAGATAAAGATGACAGTA
The DNA here is from genome assembly GCF_020745735.1 of Hemiscyllium ocellatum. NCBI lineage: Eukaryota > Metazoa > Chordata > Chondrichthyes > Orectolobiformes > Hemiscylliidae > Hemiscyllium > Hemiscyllium ocellatum. The sequence goes on along the minus strand of NC_083442.1, from coordinate 37,122,418 downwards.
AAATGAAAGAAAATGTGTACAAATGTTTGGGTACAAACCTGTTAGAATTCTTTGAAGAGATAACAAGTAGGTTAGACAAGGGAAACCCATCGGGTGTTATCTATCTAGACTTCCAAAGGCCTTTGATAAGGTGCCTCACAAGAGGCTGCTAAGTAAGGTGAGAGCCCATGGTGTTCGAGGTGAGCTACTGGTATGGATTGAGGATTGGCTGTCTGACAGAAGGCAGAGAGTTGGGATAAAAGGTTCTGTTTCGGAATGGCAGTTAGTGACAAGCGGTGTCCCGCAGGGTTCAGTGTTGGAGCTGCAGCTGTTCACTTTGCATATTAATGATCTGGATGAAGGGACTGGGGGCATTCTGGCAAAGTTCGCTAATGATACAAAGTTAGATGGACAGGCAGGTAGTTCTGTGGAGGTGGGGAGGCTACAGAAAGATTTAGACAGTTTAGGAGAGTGGTCCCGGAAATGGCTGATGAAATTCAACGTGAGCAAATGTGAGGTCTTGCACTTTGGAAGAAAGAATACAGGCATGGAATATTTTCTAAACAGTGAGAAAATTCATAAAGCCAAAGTACAAAGGGATCTGGGGGTGCTAGTTCATGATTCTCTAAAGGTTGACTTACAGGTTGAGTCCGTGGTTAAGAAAGCAAATGTAATGTTGACATTTATCTCAAGAGGGTTGGAATATAAAAGCAGCAACGTGTTACTGAGACTTTATAAAGATCTAGTTAGGCCCCATTTAGAATACCGTGTCCAATTTTGGGCCCCACACTTCAGGAAGGACATATTGGTACTGGAGCGTGTCCAGTGGAGATTCACATGTATGATCCCTGGAATGGTAGGCCTAACATTTGATGAATGGCTGAGGATCCTGGGATTGTATTCATTAGAGTTTAGAAGATTGAGATAGACAATAGGTAGAAATATACAAGGTAATGCATGGATTAGAAAGGGTGGACACTGGGAATTTATTTCAGTTAGGCAGGGAGACGAGGACCTGTGGGCGCAGCCTTAGAATTAGGGGCGTCAATTTAGAACAGAAATGAGGAGACATTTCTTCAGCCAAAGAGTGGTGGGCCTGTGGAATTCATTGCCACGGAGCGCAGTGGAGGCTGGGATGTTAAATGTCTTCAAGGCAGAGATCGATAAATTCTTGACCTCGCAAGGAATTAAAGGCTACGGGAGACTGTGGGTAAGTACAGTCAAAATGCCCATCAGCCATGATTGAATGGCAGAGTGGACTCGATGGGCCGAATGGCATTACTTCCACTCATATGCTTTATGGTCTTATGTTAGCTGAAATCCTCAAGTGAGAACCAGACCAAATATCATGAACTGACAGGCAAAACGGAGAGGAAAATAAGACTGGAAAGGAGACAACCTGAGAATAGAATGACAATTAACGAATAACAAGACAAAAATCTTCCAGTCTGTAAAAAATAACGGGATTGGAAGAGGGTGATATCTGGTAGAGACAAAGGTGATTTATATGAAGAGGCACAGAGCAAGGCCAGAATATTTGCTGGGTATTTTACTTTGGTGTTTACAAAGGAAGAAAATGCTGAGAAAAGGGCGGCACGGTGGCACAGTGGTTAGCACTGCTGCCTCACAGTGCCTGAGGCCCGGGTTCAATTCCCGACTCAGGCGACTGACTGTGTGGAGTTTGCACGTTCTCCCCGTGTCTGCGTGGGTTTCCTCGGGTGCTCCGGTTTCCTCCCACAGTCCAAAGATGTGCGGGTCAGGTGAATTGGCTATGCTAAATTGCCCGTAGTGTTAGGTAACGGGTGAATGTAGGGGTATGGGTGGGTTGCGCTTCGGCGGGTCGGTGTGGACTTGTTGGGCCGAAGGGCCTGTTTCCACACTGTAAGTCTAATCTAATCTAAAATATCACTGGAAGGTATTAGATGGATTCATAGTGTCACTGGTAGACAGGTTAGTGAAGAAGGCATTTGGTCCGCTTACCTTTATTGAACAGTACATTGAGTACAGGCATTGGGCGGTTATGTTGCAGCCATACAGGACATTGGTTAGGACACTTATAAATGCTGCACTCAAATCTGGTCTCCTTCCTCACGGAAACATGTCGTGAAATGTGAAAGGGTTCAGAAATAATTTACAAGAATGTTGCCAGGATTGGAAGGTTTGAGCTGTAGGGAGAGGCTGCTATTTTCTCTGGAGTGTCAGAGGCTAAGGATTGATCTTATAGAGGTTTGTAAATTCATTAGGGGCATGGTGAGGGTGAATAGTCAAGTCTTTTCCCTAGGGTAGGCGAGTCCAAAACTAAAGAGCATAAGTTTAAGATGAAAGGAGAAAAAATATAAAGGGGGCCTAAGGGACAACATTTTCATGCAGAGAGTGGTATGTGTATGGAATGAACTACGAGAGCAAGTGATGGAGGCAGGTTCAATAACAACATTGAAAAGGCATCTGGATGGGTATATGAATAGGAAGGGTTTAGAGGGACATGGGCCAAATGCTGGCTAATGGGACGAGATTAATTTAGGATATCTGGTCGGCATGGACAAGTTGGACTGAAGGATCTGTTTCCAATGTTATACATTTTTAATGATAAGAAAGAACATAGTGGGAAAAGGAGACCATGCTTTGAGTGCATAAATGATATGATTTAGATGGCTTGCATCCAAGGTTTCAAAGGGAAGCTTGGGGTGTAGAAATAGATTACCATTAATTGAGGCTCGTCAAACAGAAGAATCTACATTTTTTAGATAAGAAATTGGTTTAAGGTCAGAAAACAGTGAATTATAATAACTGTTATATCTCTCACTAGAGCATGGTCAACACTACATTTCCAAATAATCAGTCTTACAACTACCCTATGACTTGGACACCGGAATTCAGAGTATATTCCAAAATTTGCTGATGATAGGAAATTTGGACATTTGGCAATAGCACAGGTGACACCAATTAACTGCAAAAAGACAGGGATAGGCTATCATAAGCGGCAAACAAGTCATAGATGGAATTTAATGTGGGGAAGAGTGAGATGATACATTTTGTGACAGGAATTGGGAGAGGCAATATAGCCTTAACGACATTATTCGCAAGAGGAACAGAAAGACCTAGGGCACGTGTACATAGATCTTGAAGGTGTCAAAATATATTGAAAGAATGTGGTGCGAAGGTCCTTGACAGCATGCAAAAGAGATTGTTCAAAATGGTTCCAAGGTTTAGGACTTTTAGATTCAAGGTCAGGTTGAAGTTGTTCTCTTTGGATTATGACAGGTTAAGATAAGATCAGGTGTAGAAAATTGTTTTGATTAGCTGATTTACTGTGGAGGATATGGAAGCGAGAGAATTTGGAGAAATAAACAGTAATATCTTGAAAAGTGTCCACATTACCAGACAAATGTAAGGTGTTGGACTTTGGGAGATTAAATATTAAGGGAAAGTATACAGTTAACAGCTAGACTCTGAACAGCACTAATGTCAGTATTAGGCAGGAGCCAGACAATGTAAGTTGTGAGGTTGCTGTTATCACATTTGACATGTGGGAACTGTTAAACACCTACTGAAAGAGTTCAGGACCAGGATGTTCCAGTGAGGAGAAAGGACAAGGTGTCAAGCTAAGGGGCCCTTGGATAACAAGGGGGGGTTGTGAATTTAGTCAAAAGGAAGAAAGCACATGTAAGGTTTAGGAAGCTAAAATTGGACAAGGCCTGCGAGGAAGATAAAGAAAGCAGGAAGGAACTCGAGCAGGGAATTAGAAGAACAAGAAGGGAACACGAAATGACCTTAGCAAGCAGGTTCAAAGAGAATCCTAGGGCATTCTATGCATATTAAAAACAAGTGGATAACTAGGGAGAAGGTAGGACCAGAGTTGAAAAATGTGGTGCTGGAAAAACACAGCAGGCCAGGCAGCATCTGAGGAGCAGAAGAATCAATGTTTCGGGCATAAGCCCTTCTTCAGGAATGAGGCTGGTGTGCCAAGCGGGCTGTGATAAAAGGTAGGGGGGAGGGAATTTGGGGGAGGGGCTTTGGGAATACGATAGGTGGAAGGAGGTGAGGGTGAGGGTGATAGGCCGGAGAGGGGGTGGGGGCGGAGAGGTCGGGAAGAAGATTGTAGGTCAAGAGGGCGGTGCTGAGTCCGAGAGTTGGGACTGAGACAAGGTGGGAGGACACGAAATGAGGAAGCTGGAGATATTTACATTCATCCCGTGTGGTTGGGGGGTTCCTAGGCGGAAGATGAGGCGCTCTTCCTCCAGGCGTCGTGTGGCCAGGGTCTGGCGATGGAGGAGGCCAAGGACCTGCAAGTCCTTGGCGGAATGGGAGGGGGAGTTAAAGTGTTCAGCCAAGGGGCAGTTGGGTTGGTTGGTCCAGATGTCCCTGAGGTGTTCCCTGAAATGTTCCGCAAGTAGGCAGCTTGTCTCCCCAATGTAGGGGAGACCACATCGGGTGCAGTGGATACAGTAAATGATGTGTGTGGAGGTGCAGGTGAATTTGTGACAGATATGGAAGGATCCATTGGGGCCTTGGAGGGAGGTGAGGGGGAACGTGTGGGCGCAAGTTTTGCATTTCTTGCGGTTGCAGGGGAAGGTGCCAGGAGTGGAGGTTGGGTTGGTGGGGAGTGTGAACCTGACGAGGGAGTCACGGAGGGAGTGATCTCTCTGGAACGCTGATAGGGGTGGGGAGGGAAATATATCCCTAGTGGTGGGGTGTGTTTGGAGGTGGCGGAAATGACAGAGGATGATATGATGTATCCGGAGGTTGGTGGGATGGTAGGTGAGGACCAGTGGGGTTCTGTCCTGGTGGTGATTGGAGTGTCGGGGTTCGAGGACAGAGGTGCGGGAAGTGGAGGAGATAGGGTGGAGAGCATCGTCGACCACGTCAGAGGGGAAATTGTGGTCTTTGAAGAAGGAGGCCATTTGGGTAGTTCGGTAGTGGAATTGGTCCTCCTGGGAGCATATGCGGCAGAGGTGAAGGAATTGGGAATATGGGATGGCGTTTTTACAGGGGGCAGGGTGGGAGGAGGTGTAATCTAGGTAGCTGTGGGAGTCGGTCGGTTTGTAGTAAATGTCTGTGTTAAGTCGGTTGCCAGAGAGAGAAATGGAGAGGTCTAGGAAGGGGAGGGAGGAGTCTGAGACAGTCCCGCTAAATTTGAGGTCGGGGGTGAAGGTGTTAGTAAAGTGGATGAACTGTTCAACCTCCTCGTCGATGTAGCGGAGGAAAAGGTGGGGGGTGGTGCCAGTGTAGCTGCGGAAGAAGGTAGAACCATTCAAGGATAAAGGAAGGAACTTTATGGAGGCAAAGCATGTAGGCGAGATTCTAAATGAATACTTTGCATTGGTACTCACCTGGGAAAAGGACATGAAGGATAGTAAAATTTGAGTGGAGCATGCTAATGTGCCAGGGCATTTTGAGATTAAGAAAGAAGTGGTGTTGGGTCTCTTGAAGAGCACTAAAGTAAGTAAGTCCACAGGGTCCAATAGTATCTACCCCAAATTACTGGGAGAGGCAAGAGAGGAGATTGCTGGGGTCTTGACCAAGATCTTTGTATCCCCATTAACCACTGGAGAGATCCTGGAATAATGGCAAGTAGCTAATGCTGTTCCTTTGTTTAAGAACAGAAATAGGAACAATTCAGGAAAGTGTAGACCGGCGAGTCTCACATTGGTAGTTGTGAAGCTATCTGAGAGAATACTTAGTGAAGGGATTTATGCACATTTGGAAAAGCATGGCCTAATTAGGGACAGTCAGCATGGTTTTGTGCAGGGCAGGTCACATCTTACTAACTCAATTGAATTTGTCAAGGTGGTGACAAAGGTGAGCAATGAGGCTAGAGCAGTGGATGTTACCTACATAGAGTTCAGTAAGGCTTTCAACAAGATCCCTCATGGTAGGCTCATCCAGAAGATTAAGATGCATGGGATCCAAGGTGACTTGGCTGCATGGATTCTGAATTGGCTTGCCCATAGAAAGCAGAGGGTAGTGGCAGAAGGGTGATTTTCAAGCTGAAGGTCCATGACTAGTGGTGTTCTGCAGGCAACTGTACTGGGACCTCTGCTGTTTGTGATTTATATAAATGACTTGGATGAAAATGTAGATGGATAGGTTAGTAAATGGACAGACAATACAAAAATGATTGGAGTTGTGGATAGTGTAGAATGTTATCAAAGGATACAGCAGGATACAATCAGTGCAGACATAGGTGGAGAAATGGCAGGTGAAGTTTAATTTGTGTCAGTGTGATGTCTTGCACTTTGGGAGATCAAATGTTAAGGAAAAGTATATAGTTAATGGCAGGACCCTGAACAGCATTTACGTATTCAGGGATCTTGGAGTTCAAGATCCCTATACAGCTCCTGAAAGTGACGACACAAGTGGATATAATAAAGAAGGCATATGGCCTTTACTGATCAGAGAACTGTGTGCAAGAGTCAGGATGTCATGCTTCAGCTTTATAAGACTTTGGTCAGGCCACACCTAGAATATTGCATTCAATTCTGGTCGCCACACTACAGGAAGAGTGTGAAGGCTTTAGAGAGGGTTCAGAAGAGGCTTAGCAAGATACTGGATTAGAGAGTATGAGGTAGAAGGAGAGCTAGAAAACTTGGGTTGTTTTCTCTGGAGCAGCGGAAACTGAGAGGATACTTGACTAAGTCTGTAAAATTATTAGATGCATAGATATGGTTCATGGTCAGAATCTTTTTCCCCCAGAGTTGAAATGTCTACAACTGGGGGAGAGGGGGCATGCATTTAAGGTGAGGGGTGAAAGTTCAAAGGAGCTGTGAGGGGTAAGTTTTTTTTCACACACAGAGTGGTAGGATTCTGGAATGCGCTGCTGGGGTGATGGTGGAGATAGGGGCATTTATGGGGCTTTCAGATGAAAGCATGAATAAGCAAGGAATGAAGGGATCAGTATAATTTAGTGTCATTTTCGGCATAACATAGTGGGTCGAAGGGCCTGTTCCTGTGCTGTATTGTTTTACATCCTATATTACAGAGGTGATGGTACTGGATGTCTTAAAATGCATAAAGGTGTATCCAAGAACTTTGTGGGAAGCTAGGGAAATGATTGTTGGACCTTTTGTTAAGATATTTGTATCATCATAGCCATAAGTATGGTTCCATTATTTCAGAAAAATGCCAGGAAAAGCCAGGGAAATATAGACCAGTGAGCCTGACAAGTTGTGGTGGATATGTCGTTGGAGGGGATTCTGAGGGATAGGATCCACAGGTCTTTGGAAAGGCAAAGACTGATTAGGGATAGTCAACATGATTTCATGCATGGAAAAACTTGATTGAGTTTTTTGAAGAAGTGGCAAAGACTACTGATGAAGGCAGAGCTGAGGATGTTGTCTATATGGACTGCAGCAAGGCATTCAACAGGTTCCTCATGGTAGACTGGTTTGCAAGCTTAGATCACATGGAATCCAGGGAGAGCTAGCCAATTGGATATAAAACTGGCTTGAAGGTAGGAGACAGAGGGTGGTGGTGGAGGGTTCCTTTTCAGACTGGAAGCCTGTGACCAGCGGAGTGCCACCAGGATTGATTCTGGGTCCACAACTTCTTGACATTTATTAACATAATTAGAATGTGAATACCAGAAGAATAAGGACAGAAGAACTAGGAGCAGGAGTAGGTTGTTTGGCCCTTCGAGCCTGCTCCACCATTCAATAAGATCATGGCTGATCTTTTGTGGACTCAGATCCACTTACCCGAGCTCTCACTGTATCCTTTAATTCCTTTACTGTTCAATAAAAATCTACCTTTGCTTTAAAAATATTTACTGAAGTAGCATCAAGTACTTCACTGGTCAGGAAATTCCATAGATTAACAACCCTCTAGGTGAAGAAGTTCCTTCTCAAATCAGTCCTAAATCTGCTCCTGCTAATCTTGAGGCTATGCCCTCTTGTTCAAGCTTCACCTGCCAGTGGAAACATCCTCTCTACTTCTATGTTACATGTTCCCTTCATAATTTTATATATTTCTATAAGATCCCCCTCAATCTTCTGAATTCCAATGGATATAATCCTAATCTACTCAGTGTCTCCTCATAAACCAACCCCCTCAACTCCGGAATCAACCTAATGAACCTCCTTTGCACCCCTCCAGTGCCAGTACATCCTTTCTCAAGTAAGGAGACCAAAAGTGCATGCAGTACTCCAGATGTGGCCTCACCAGCATTTTGTACAGCTGCAACATAATCCCTCTGCGTTCAAACTCAATCCCTTTAGCAATGAAGGAGAAAATTCCACTTGCCTTCCTAATTACTTGTACCTGCAGACCAACCTTCTGTGATTCATGCACAAGGACACCCAGGTCCTTCTGCATAGCATCATGCTACAACTTTTTACCATTCAAATAATAATCATTTTTACTATTATTCTACCAAAACGTATGACTTCACATTTATTAACATTGTATTCCATTTGCCAGACCTTTGCCCACTCACTCAATGTATCTATGTTCCTCTGCAAAGTTTCACAGTCTTCTGCACACTTTACTATGCCACTCATCTTAGTATCATCTGCAAACTTTGACACCTCACACATGGTCCCCAACTCCAAATCATCTATATAAATTGTAAATAATTGCGGTCTCAACACTGATCCCTGAGGCACACCACTGGTCACTGATATCCAGTCAGAATAGCACTCATTTATCCCAACTCTTTGCTTCCTGTTAGTCAACCAACCCTCTATCCATGCTAATACTTTACCCCTAACGCCATAAATCCTTATCTTATGCAGCAGCCTCTTGTGCATCACTTTGTCAAGGCCTTTTGGAAGTTTGCAGATGGCACTACAATTTATGGTACAGTGGATAGTGAAGAAGGTTATCTCAGAGTACAGCGTGACCTTGATCAGATGGGCCAGTGAGCCGAGGCGTTGCAGATAGAGTTTAATTTAGATAAATGTGAGGTGTTAGATTTTGGTAAAGCAAAGCAGGGCAGGACTTATTCACTTAACGGTGAGATCCTGGGTAGTGTTGCCGAACAAAAAGATCTTTGACTGCAGGTGCATAGTTCCTTGAAGGTGGAGTCACAGGTCAACTGGGTAGTGAAGAAAGCATTTGCAACACTTGCCTTTATTGGACAGCGCATTGAGTATAGGAGTTTGGGTGTCATTTTGCAGTTGCACAGGACATTGGTTAGGTCACGTTTGGAATACTGCATTCAATTCTCGTCTCCCTGAAAGATGTTGTAAAAGCTGAAAAGGTGCAGAAAAGATTTGCAAGGATGCTGATGGGTTGGAGGGTTTGAACTAGAGAGAGGCTGAATAGGCTGGGGCTTTTCTTCTCCCAGAGTGTTGGAAACTGAGGGATAACCTTATAGAGGTTGATAAAATCATGAGGCACTTGAATAGGGTGAATAGAGTATTCCAAAACCAGAGGGCATAGGTTTAAGATGAGGGGGGAAAGATTTAAAAGGAACCTGAGGGTCAATTTTTTCATGCAAAGAGTGGTGTGTGTGTGGAATGCACTGCCAGAGGTGGTGGAGGCTGGTATAATTACAACATTTAAAAAACATCTGAATGAGTATGTGAATAGCAAGGGTTTAGAGGGATATGGGCCAAATGCTGGTAAATGAGACTAGATTAAACTAGTATATCTGGTCGATTTGGACGAGTTGGACCAAAGGGTCTACGTCCAAGCTGTACAACTCTACAATTCTATGACTAGGGGATAAACATGTAAGAATGCAGTGAGACCTAAGGAATTGTGGAACAGATTAAATTGTGTTACTGAGAGCTGGCATGGGCTTAATGCGCCCAATTGTGTCTTTCTGTGTCATAATGATGCGCAGGCTTAAGATTAATAATGCCAGCAGAATGTAATTATATCACTACACCATTTCCTTTACAAATATAGTTCCAGGGAGCTATTATGGAGAAAGGATGCATAGAACTGTGACAATACAATGACAATAATAAGTATAGTTTAGAGACAGAAAAAGCACGCAAACCTAACATTTTTCTACAAACTGAAGTGTGCATTTTCTTCTTTATGTATTTTGTTTGTTTATAAGCAAATATCTTCATTCACTCAGGATCCTGAAAATCTCTCTCACACACACACACACACACCTCCCAACTTTAAATAAACGTTTTTCCTATTTCAAAATACTCACCTATCTAAATTTAGCCGATCAGAATGTTCTGCCCTTTCCTCGGGTGTGCGGTACACAACAGGAATTCCAGGAGTTGATGGTGTCTCAGAAAAAATTACATGATCACCTAGAAGACATTAACTGCACCGATTACAGGGTAACCCCCATATCCGTGGGTCCGAATACCGCAGTTTCAGTTACCCGCGGTTTACCACGGCCCGAACATATTATAGGGAACCTTCCAGAACCAGGAGGCTGCGGGAAGGTATGTTTCCCATTTAAATGACTGGATTTGCACCCATCTGCAGTTTCAGACTTCCGTGGTAGGTCTTGGAACATATCCCCCACAGTAAGGAGAGTTACTTGTATAGAGAAATTCACTATCTATTTAGAACAAACTATCACTAGAGTATTAAAAGACACATTAATTGCTTTGCACCCAACATTGAAAATACTTTTAAAATCCATTAAATACATCTTTCAGAACTGACTCAATCCTTTAGGCAAGAGACAAGAGGTGAAAAAGGGGGAGAAAAAGTTATTTTAGCACTTCTTTAAGTCAAGATAATTTTCAGCTCATGACAAAATTTATTGAAACAAGAGGAGGCCTTCAGCCTCCTGGGCCTGTTTATCATCCAGTTAGATCATGGCTGATCTAAACATCAATTCCATTTGATTATCTTGGTTCCATAATTCTCAAAACCCTTGCCAAACAAAGTACATTCAATCAACACCCAGCCTCAACATCTTTTTGGAGAGAGTGAAGACTAGATTTCCACTAACTGTTGTATGAAGAAATGCTTCTGCCATCATTCAAGATTATTATTCCTTATCCTGAACGTTCCTCAATACAGGAAATCGTTTTATTCTCGTTTCCCTATTAAATCCTGTGATCAGCTTAAATACATCAACAAGATCTTTGTAAATATGATTCCTCTATAATCTTTTGTATTCAAGGAAACAAAGGTCCAATCTGTGAAGCAAACTATTTGCATAATTGTAAACATTTTATCTATCATTTTGAAGAATCTGTGATACATGAGACATCTATGCATACAATAAATAAGGTTCAATGTCCAATATTGGACATATTACTAGAAACAGGATTTAAGATGAGCTTTGCAAACTACAATGTTTCTTTGCATTCCAATTGTCTTAAGATAGAGGCCAAAAGTCCTTCAGTCTTTTTACAAACCAAAACAGAATGATTTATGAAGTACCTGGTAAATATGGCAAAGTTCCTTGACTGTGAGATGGGGAAGGGACAGCACTACGAGAGCCCTGTCGTGACTTGCATTTTACTGAAAGGGGAACATACGATGGTACATCTCCAGCTGATACCCGCGACATTGACTCCGAGTAATAGTGAGTTGGATCATCATGGCATATTGTGTCTGTAAATGACAAAAACTGGATACAGCATCTTCACGTATGCAGTTTGCTTCACTATAACTTGTGTACTTAACACACTGCTTAGTGTGAAGCTCTAGCAATTTATATTCTACTATTTTAATTGATCACTAACAATAATTGATTTTAACTGTAACAATGAAAAAATACATGCAATAGTCAATGATAGAAAATGTAATTGTTTATTGTATTTCTCATTTTTTGTTTGTTGAGTTCTTCTAGAGATCGAAGTCTTCCTTTTCTAAGAAGCAATAATATCCAAAATTAATATTAGCATTTGATTTGCTGGAATTCAAAGTTTCTCAGCAATTTTGTATGGAACTATTCTCTTACATTTTAATATGAATTTCCATTACATCATTAGAGCTCAATAATTGAAAGATGTTCCTGATCTTCTTCTGCTTTTTACAACTTACATTGCCGGAAACCAGTTTCAAGAGGGGTAGAAAAAAAAATAGATATTTCAGAAAACTGAAAAAGTCAGGGCAAAGATTCTGAAGGAGGGAAGAGGGAGCAAACTTTTGATTAACTTATTTCTCTGGAAGGGACCAGGGTGCTCTACAATATGCATTTGACATAGAACTACAGACCAGAAAACGATGAATTTCCTTTAATAACTTAAAAGATTTGAGGAGGTTTAAAAATGTCCATAAACTCAAACAAGTTGCAATGGATGACAGAGTTTTGAAAATAGAGTGGGAAAAAGTAGACTGAGAAATGTGAGGAAAATACTACAGGCTGGCTCATGACGAAAATGCACACTGGAAACATTACCTATTGATAAGCTACATCTCACAGCATTCTTACAAACAAATAATTCATTGACCCTCTTAGAAAGTGGAGAACCTTTATTATAACTCATTATAATAAACACAGACTTAATGTAAGACGTAGCTTACACTGATTAGCAAGACAGATAGGACTGCAGATGCAAGAAGTCAGAGTCAATAGATGTGAAGCTGGAAAAGCACAGCAGATCAGACAACATCCAAGGAGCAGTAGAAAGTGAGGACTGCAGATGCTGAAGATCAGAGTCTAGAGTGTGGTGCTGAAAAAGCGCAGCAGCTCAGGCAGCATCCAAGGTACAGAAGAATCAATGTTACGGACATAAGCACTTCATCAGGAATGAGGCTTTTCAGTCGGGGGGGGGGGCTGAGAGATAAATGGGAGGGATGTGGGGATAGATGGAAGGTAGCTGAGAATGCAATAGATACATGAGGATGAGGGATAAGTTAATAGGTCAGAGAGGAGAGTGCAGCAGATAGTTGGGAAAGGTGATGGACAGGTCAGGGGGCAGTGCAGAGTTGGAGGTTTGGGACTGGGATAATGTGGGGGGAGGGGAAATGAGGAAACTGTTGAAATCAACAGTGATCCTGTGTGGTTGCAGGGTCCCAAGGTGGAATATGAGGTGTCCTTCCTCCAGGCGTCAGGTGGTAAGGGTTTGGCGAGGGAGGAGGCCCAGCACCTGCATGTCCTTGATAGATTGGGAAGGGGTGTTGAAGTGTTCAGCCACGGGGTGGTGGGGTTGTTTGGTGTGGGTCCCAGAGATGTTCTCTGAAGCGAACCGCAAGGAGGCATCCTGTCTCCCCAATAGAGGAGACCATATCAGGTGCAACGGATACAGTAGATGACATTGGTGGAGGTACAGGTAAATTTCTGTCGGATGTGGAAGGATCCTTTGGGACCTTGGATGGAGGTGAAAGGACAGGTGTGGGCGCAGGTTTTGCACTTCCTGTGGTGGCGGGGAAAGATGCTGGGAGTGGGATTTGGGCTGGTGGGGGGACATGGACCTGACGAGGGAGTTGCGAGGGTATGGTCTCTCCACATCCAAAGAGCAGAAAAGTCAACATTTTGGGCTAAAACTATTCATCAGGACTGGGGAAGTGGAGGGGGCCCAGAAGCATATGTTGCCTGAGGGGAATGGTGATAGGTGAATGCAGGCACGTGTATCCACTGCCTTCACTGTCAGAGTGAGACCAAACAGAAACTGCAGGAACAAAACTTTATATTTTGCCTGGGAAGCTAACAGCCCCAATGGCCTCAACACAGATTTCACCAGCTTCAAAGTCCCTCCTGCCCCAGTCTTATCCCACGTCTAGCCCCACCCCGCTTCCTCACCTCCCTGACTTGTCCTAACCTGTCCATTTTCCTACTCACCTCTCTGCTCCACCCTTCCCACTGACCAATCATATTAACCCTTTATCTGTAACCACCTATCACCATCCCTACTACCCTTCCCTAGCCCCACCCCCTTCCCTCTATATACTCCTGGACTCTGTCCTAATCCCGAGTCCTGACAAAGGATTTCAGCCCGAAACGTTGACTCCTCAGATGCTGTCTAACCTGCTGTGCTCTTCCAGCATCACTCTATTGACATCGTCTACATATTCGTCAGTCCTGTCACTATTAACTGCTAAGAAACAGTTTCCATAGACTGACAACTCAAATCCTTGAAATATCACTTCTGCGCATTAGTTTTACTTATTCCCCTGGAAGTGCAGGTTGGGCCTTCTGGTCCTTTTGCTAAGCACAAGGCGAAATAGCTTATTTAGTGCCTTTAAAGTTCTAAAAAAGAAACGGCTATGAAATACAAACTGTAAATGTGGACAAGTACAATTGGAATATTGGAAAACTTTCAAAATATCATATCTTCAAGGAAAACATTATTCCAATAATTAGCATGAGGTCATTACCTGAAAATAGGAAAACTTAAAATTACACCACATACGGATCTGAGTATCTGACCCAAATTTAATTCTAACCAGATGACACGAGGCATCAAATGGGATATACAAAAGCAACAATATTATGAGATTAGATATGAACACATTATTTCTATGCTAATTGAGATAAATATAAAGCTACAAGTCAAACCAAAGGGAGCTCACAGTTTGAAAGTATAACCATTTTTTGTATATCTACAATAGTGAGTAGAGTGGGTTCTTTTTTGATATGTTTTTATTGAGATCTGTCTCTTGATTAAATTTTTACAAATATAAAAATCATAGGTGCTAAGCTATCCTGGAGCAGTGTTTTTAGAGCAGTAGAACTGTGCTATTTTCTGGGACTGTAGATTGATAAGGTGCCATTAGTAGAGTGCTGTGCTCTTCCTGTTGGATGTGGGAGACTAGGCACCACGTTACTGATGGTCATGTCTGCAGGAAATGTGTCTGGTTGCGAATCCTATCAGATCACATAATTGGTTGGAGTGGCAGTCAGAGGTCATGTGGAGTTTACAGCTGCTAGGAGGTTGATGGATGGCAGTTGCAGGGAGAGAGATAAACTGAAAATACAGTCAGGTAGATCAATGACCGCCAGGAAAAGTAGGAGAGGGAAGCAGGTAGTACAGGAGTTTCCTGTGGCTATCAACATCTCAAATAATTACGCTAATTTGTAAAATATAGGGGCTGATTGACTCCCATGGGAATGTGACAATACTAAAAAATTGCACAGTTCAATGATTGGCTTAAATTAACAAGGCAGACTTCAAATATGTGGATCTTAATATGTGGACATCAATACTTCCAAGGAGGAAATGAATCTACATGGAAGGTCCCATCAAATTCCATTGAAGTCAAAAGACAATGTAGCTCAGTGGGGATCTGTTGATAGTCAACTAAGAGTCAATGCTGAGATGACACCATATTTATAGATAAAATTAAGGGGTAGGTTAGGAATCTGGCCAGGAAAGCATCAAAGCAGTCAAGTCTGCAAGTGACAAAGGTGTAATGCACAGCAGTTTCACTGACAAATTACTGAGAAAGAGGCAGAGGTACTAGTAATCAACCTTGGAGAGAATGGATGTGAAGCTGGGAGTTCAGTTCAAAATCCAACAAGCGGGAATCAAATCCATGACAGGTAGACAGTATGTGACAATTGATGATGGCTTAAATTTTCCAAAGTTTGATTTGAAGAAATCCTGGGTTATTCAACATTGGATTTTGGAACAGTAGTCTTGCAATACAGAGAGAGTGGATGACTCGGAATGCTTTGGGAAGTGTTAGCACATCAGCTGACATGGGAGACATTAGGCAATTGTCTGCAAAGTTAGAATGGGGTTTAAGGAGCAGAGGGTGAATTTAATGGATGAGTAAAGTGAGGATAATAGTAACAGATTTGATGGTATTACAGATAAAATGAGTAAACAAATGGCAAAGAATATTCAATGGCAGAAGTGTGAAAGGATGCAAATTGGAATTCAGATTGAGGAGCAAAACAGAATGTTACAAAATAAAAAGGGAAAAGGAAGACAGATCAAGAGGTTCTCACAAACAAATTTTACAGCTGATACATTTATTAAATGTACTGCCCATAGTAATGGCAAAGGTTTAGTTGACATTAGCAACCATGTGAAAGATGCGGCAGCAGAAGCAACCTCTAACGGGGATCTTATGGTTGTGCCCAGAATGATGAGGCAGACTACAAATTCTAACAAGAACCAGTCTACTTCAGATAAATTAATGCCAACTATCCAATATGTTGTTAAACTTCAGGCGTCACCCCAGACACTGATAAGCTGTTATTGTCCAATTTGGGCTGTTTGTATGACGCTCAACTCTGGACTACTCCCGTGGGTCAAACTTGTATGTCTGACGATCTTGCTTTATCAGTTACTGACTGTGTGCATTATGCAACTCACTGTGATGCCCGTTCAGTCGCCAACCTTCTCCTGACTGCTTGGTGGCATCCCCGCCTCCAACAACTAGCCCAAAGGGTTAGTGACTGGTGTCTTATTTGTCAGGAACATAACCCTGCCTTGCACTCTGGGTAGAACTCACATGCCGGAGGGCCCCTTTGAGACACTTCAACTGGACTTCATTGAGTTGCAGAAATGTCAGTGCTATATATTTTTTGGTTATTGTTAATGACTCTTCTAAATGGATTGAAGCCTACCCTACTACTAACCCTACTGCTGAGACTGTGGTGAAAATTAACCAAGGAAATTATTCCCCGCTTCGGTATACCTGCGCGCATTAGTTTGGACAATGGACTGCACATTGTTGGTAATATTAATGAAGAACTCTGTTCCCAGCTTTCTATTCGTCAACAACTGCATCTTGCTTATCGTCCTCGGGCTGCCGGCCTTGTTGAATGTTTTAACTTTTAAGATTAAACTTTTCAAATTAATGGCTGAGACTGGCCTCTCCTGGGTTACTCTACTCCCTTTGGCCTTACTCCAGATGAGATCCACGCCTGACGGCAGACACGTCTATCTCCAGCTGAGATTCTCTACGAGCTTCCACTCCGTACCTCTTGGAACAATTTGACTCCGTCCTCAGTCCACTTTCACCGCATGACCAAAGAAACGATTGGATATGTTCTTGCTCTAAATAACATTATGCATGCCTTTTACTCCGCGCGCGGCCTACGGCGATGTTCTGTCCCTTTCAGCCTCGTCACGGGTGGAGCCTGGTTCGTTTGTGCTTGACAAGATCCCAACTCGCAAGGGTCTCCAACCTCATTGGAATGGCCCCTTCCAGGTTTTACCTACCACCCCTACAGCGCTTAAAATCACTGGTTGCTCGCCTTGGGTCCACCTGTACCATTGTAAATTGATTGGCCGCACCAATCAAAAGGGGGGAGAGGAGGAAAGAATACTGGAATTCTAGGAAACCCAGGGGATCCTGTCCTTTTGGGATTTTCAATTTTGGTGTTGTTTTAATGCTATTCTTCTTACAGATACTTGAACTAAGCGAGACATGTGATCTAACAGGTCCCTGCTAACCTGTTTGATCACATACAACTTCCTGATGGGGAAAGCCACTAAGTATTGATGAGATCCAGAACAATCTGAGACTAACCACCACCTATGCCGAGATGTTGTCCAGTGCACAGCACCAGACACCTTCAAAGTGTGGAGCATGACGAAGATTGACTATTGCAATGGACTCTAACATCAGAAAGAGCGAATGGTCCATTTGGACAGTAGAAATCAGTGGGAATTACCATGCTGTTACTGAACCAGTCTTTTTGATGTTTCCCACAGACGTAAGCCGAGTGAGGGTAATCGGAGGAGGCCTGGGAGCAACATCCCTTTATATAGGACGGGCCTACTTGAGAAAAGAGAAGCCTGATAGGGGAATCCACAAACAACTTACTTATACAGGCCCACAGAACACTCATCACCCCAGAGTCAGTAGTATGCTACTCCTAGTGAGTTTTGAGAATATTTGTTACTCCTTTCTATCGGTAGATGACGTACTTGCCCTGTCCCCAGTCCCAAACTATTCATCAGACTCCCTACTGCCGACCCTCCGAACAGAAATATCACTTTCCAATACTATATTAATCTCCTGCCACCTGTTTGTTGATGTCTTTTAATTCTACTGCAGGGTCGTATGAGAATTGTTTAATGGAACTGGCTATGGGTATGCAATTGTTCATGTTCCAAATAACATCTCCTGCCTATTTGAGACTTGTCTCTTCCACTTGTGTAAGTAAAAGGAGCCTTATATTTCCTGGCCATTTATACAAACAGCTTGCTTTCCGCTGGCTGAGGGACAACTGGCCTTATGTGGCATAAGTTACTATACCCATTTTCATGTACGGACCCGGAACGGAACCCTTCCCTTGTGCATTTATAGGTCTTTTCTCTTTTCAGAATCTGATACTGGCACCAAGACTATGTGCAATAGAGCTAAGGGAGAGTCTAATGGGAACAGAATTCTGAGGACTATTGTTTACCATACAATGCGAGCGCTCAACAGTCAGTTTGCCCATTTTTAATGGTGCTCAAGTGACATCTCTTGCAAAATGTCGGCCCTTTACTCCTGTAGACCTGACCAGAACCCTGCTGTAACACTTCTGTAACCTATTTTAACAAACCCTCCCTCATATACACCAAACCAGGGTATTATTTCTTCAGCCAAGGTAAAGCTACTAATTTCCTTGTCCTTTAAAGCAAAGATTTTCCCCATAAGGTCACAATGGAGCCCTTGATCCCACAACTGTACCTTGTCCTGGCCAGAGGACAAGTCGATGGAAACTTCATCTGAGAAGGACTTAGCGGTTGGTCTCAGCCGACTTTTGCTCCAACTGGAAGGATCCCAAGGGACTGGATAAAAATAGATGACACTCAATAGGCTGGGGAATCCTGAGTACCCTGGGTTTGGGAGGATTGGCAGGAGTGATAAATCAAAAGAATCGCAATTACCTCATCTGCAGCCTGACCATTCTAGGAGATAAGACTAAAGACGTTCTGGAACAGATTAAACTGGGATTATCAGATCTGCGTCTTTATGCAGAATCAGTACACCTTATACTGTATACTAGGAAGGCTGGGTCTGTACAATTGTCCAAGATAAATGCATTATGGGCATTCCCAATCACACTGGCAATATTACTAAGATACAAGACGAGATCCAGGTGTTCCTTGATGGAATGACTGAAGGGACCAGTTGGGGAAACTGGGGATCGGGTTCTTGGTACAATTGACTTATCAATTTAGCTATGTGAATCATTCTCTTCTGTCTGTTTGTCGGTTGCTATTGTTAAGTGTTTAATTGCTAAGCTCGTGAGCTCCCTTAGTCATATAGATTTGCCTCAGAAGAGGCTCCTTTTGCAATCCAATGGCTCACCCACATGTGTTGATGGTGATGATAAATATGACCAGGTGAGTGGAGAAGAAGGTGGTGCCACTCTAGAGGATGTTGATGGCTGGAATGCCTTGAAAGCCATTTGTTTGGATTAGCCTTCCCTTTTAGAGATCGCGGCGTAATCAAAGGGGGGGGAAATGAGAATATGAGTCTCTGGAGGGTAGGACAACATGGTTGAAGGAGATGCACAAAATGGCTTCTGCATTGCTAAGTTAGATTGCACTGAACCAGACAGAGACAAGAAACCGCAGACTGATGTAGATCTGATAAAATACTGTAAATGTAGAAGTAATGGTATAACCCTAACCATTAAATGCAGAAGCAACGGTTTACCCCTAATCACAGGGCAGGACATATAGGATTCTGTGAACAGGTTGTTTACAAGAAATCGCAATGGGCTAAGGCAAAAGTGCACGTGGACCTCAGGGAATCTGACTGATTGTTACGATGTGATCGTGCTCCATGTCTGAGTATGAACAATGTACATAAACTCTACGCAAACTCTGTAAGTCATTGGATTATTTTGGTGATCTAGGAGTACTCATACTTCTGGGCTGACCAGAGTCTACTGACCCGGCCATATCAAAAAATGAACGATTGCTTGTATGATTGACAAAGAATTGTTTACAAGTATGCTTGTTGACCGATCCTACTAATCCGAAGACTCGGACAGTAATCTGGATCATCATAGGGAATGCTGGATGACTACAGAAATTGAGGTTTTTGTTAAGAATAAGAAGGGGGAATTCAAGATGGCAGCGACCCATTAGTTCTGCCCTGCTGAGCTCTGCACCAGAACTCAGCCGAAGCGGGGCACTCACCCTCTCTTTATTACCTAATCTGGTAGAAATAATTTTTTTGACCCCGAGAACTGTCCTCTGTTAGTTTAAAATTATTAGGAAAATGGCCAAAGGGAAGGGAAGGGAAGGTGAGGATCTCAACAAGCAGAGAACCCCTCCCTCCAACTCGCACCAGACATGCCCGTGGCCGCAGCGTCGGCCTCCGCGATTGCCTATGGAACAGAGTTTGTGAAACTCAGAGAGAAGATTGATTCATTGATGGAAGAGACTCAAATCGATCTCGACGTGAATAATATGTTTTTTCTCTGTAATTTGCCTGGTTTACCTGGTTGTTGGAGTGGGGGCGGGGGGGTCATTTTTTTTAAATATATGCCAGGGTCATAATTATTTCCTTTGTCCTTCTTTTTCCGCTCTCCTTTCCCTTTTTCTCTTCCTTCTTGTCATCCTTTGTTTCCCTGTTTTTTTCTTATTTCCTTTTGTTCTTCTTTTCTGGTGTGGGATGGCAGGGGAGGGGGGTGCATTTGGAGGAAGAGGTTACATAATTTCGTTCTACCAGGAGTGCTGAGGATTACAATGTGGAGGGGACAGGTTGAGTGTCCACTTTTAACTTTCTTGTTATGTTTGTATTTTTTTCTTACTTTGTGTTGTCTGGGGTGGGGGCATGGCTTTAGCTAGAAGGAGTCATGGTGGGGCTAATGGGTGGTATGAGCGCCCCCGGTGGGCAAGGGGGAAAGTCTCCTTTCATTTGCATTATATGTCGGTATGTTGTAGAAGTAGCTGTTAGAAGTTTTGACTTGTTAGTTTTGGAAGTTGCATTTTTTAATTTATACAAACTGTTTATGGTTTTCACTTGGCACTGTGAGTGGGGTTCTTCCTCACGGGGCGGAGGGAGGGGGTGGGGGGGGTGTCATGGACTGTTTCAGACGATCATGGCTAGCCATTCGTTTAAATAGTACACCTGGAATGTTAAGGGGAGTCATTCACCAATTAAGAGAGAAAAGATACTGTTAAGACTTAGAAAAGAGAGGGTCGATGTAGCCTTGCTGCAAGAAACACATTTAACCAATAAGGAGCATTTGAGGTTGCAACAGGGAGGGTTCGGGGGGGTATTTTTTTCATCCTTTAATTCGAAAAGTAGAGGAGTTGCTATTCTCATTCGGAAGAACCTCCCATTTAAAATGTTTGGCCAAATCAAGGATGAGTGTGGGCAATTTATAATTCTTAAAGCTTTAATACATGGAGATAAATATGGGACATTGAATGTATACTGCTCCCCCCCGGCATGCCCCCTTAAATTTTTAACAGATGTGCTTTCCAGATTGATGGCCCTTGGGGCACATCGTACAATTATAGGGGAAGACTTTAATCATATTATTGACCCTAAAGTGGACAGGATGCCTCGGGGTCTTGCAGGCGTGTCTCCGCAATCCAGGCAGTTGGTGGACCTGAACAGGGAGCTGGGGTTGGTGGACGTGTGGATTTCACCTTATTTTCTAATCCACATAAGAGCTATACTAGAATTACCATATTTTTTTGTCCCATCTACCTTTCTGAATTCAATGCTATCTGGCAGAATAGGAAATATAGCAGTTTCCGAACATGTGGCAGTGTACATGGAGGTCAAGACTGGTGATTATAGGACAGGCTCCTGACACAGGTGCACAGACCCTTTCTTCCTGAAAGATAGTAAGTTTATTGAGTCCTTTCACGGGAATTTAAAATCTTTTGAGATATTAATTTGGGTATGGCCAGTAATCCATCTCTGCTTTGGAAGACTTCCAAGGCCTATGCATAGGGTTTGATTATTTCTTACTCTGCGATCTGGAAGTAGCAGAGGGGAGAACAGCAACATTTGCTCAAGACTCGCCTGAAGACAGCTGAGACAGCACACTTTGACAGACAGACTGTAACCAAGTTGCAGCAAATTGCAACCCTCTGGGCTACTTTGAACACTGCACTCAACCAGAAAGCAAAGAGGGAAATCTCTTTTGCAAAACAGAAATTATTTGAGTATGGTGATAAACCAGATAGATATCTAGCATACTTAGTCAGAAAGAAGAATGCCCCCCAATCTATTACATCCATCAGAGAGAGTGCTGGTATTCTTATTTGCAATGCCAAAAAGATTAAATGCAGCATTTAGGAAGTTTTACTCTGAGCTGTACCGGTCAGAGGGCTATGAGGACAGATTGATGCAGATGGAATCCTATTTTAAGATCCTGGATCTTCCGGGTGTAACTTCAGAGCAAGCATCCTTTCTGAATAACCCCCTGACAATTCAGGAAATACAGGAGGCGGTGAGGCTGCTCCAGAGTGGTAAAGCGCCTAGTCCAGATGGATTTCAAAGTGAGTTTTGTAAGGAGTTTATAGACATGTTGGCCAGGCCACTCTTGGATATGTACAATTACTCGTGCAGTCAGGGCTGCCTCCTGTCTTCTTTGAGAGAAGCAAATATTTCTCTTATTCTTAAAAAAGGAAAAGCCCCAGAGGATTGCACTTCGTACAAACCCATGTTGTTACTGAACATGGATGTAAAATTCTGTCGAAAATGCTGGCGTTAAGGCTGGAGAGGGTGTTGCCTTTCATTGTAAAGGAGGTTCAGACAGGTTTTATCAAGAGTCATATGTCTACCAACAATATTAGAAGAGTATTAAATATGGTCCAAGTATGTCAGCAAAGATCGATTCCAGGTTTGGTTGTCTCCCTGGATGCAGAGAAAGCATTTCATCGGGTGGAGTGGCTGTATCTTTTTTATGTCCTTGGTCTTGTAGGGGTTTTTGCCAAGTGGGTGGCAGTGTTATATAGTGACCTGAAAACAGTGGTTCTCACTAATGGCATAAGGTCAAATAGTTTTAATGTCGGCAGAGGCTGCCGACAAGGTGCGCTCTCTCACCACTATTATTTACAGTGGCGATTGAACCGCTGGCGGAGGCCATGCGGAGGGATCCCAACATAATTGCCCATGGGTAGGATCAGGCAGGCATAAAATTACCCTTTACGCAGATGACATCCTTCTTTTCTTAACTGATCCAATGACATCTGTGCCCCGTTTAATACAGGTGATTAATCTATTTGTTCTCAGGGTACAAAATTAATTTCATGAAGTTGGAGGCCATGCCTGTGGGGGGCCTTACTAATATATCTGATTTTGGGGATGGAACCAGTTTCCCTTTCCGGTGGTCACAGGGAGGTTTCCTGTATTTAAGCATTTTATCATCCCAATCTTCAATCAATTATATAAAGCTAATTATGCACAATTGCAAGAGAAGATAAGGCAGAACCTTTGGCACTGGGAAGATCTTCCGATATGTTGGTTGTGAAAAATAGATCTGGTTAAAATGAATGTTCTTCCTCACTTATAGCCCATGCGAATGCTCCTTTTGATGCTGCCAAGGAAGCACTACGGAGGCTTTACAGCTGGTTCAGATCTTTTATCTGATGTCATAGGTGGCCTCTTATTAAGCTAGAAAAATTGCAGCTCCCACAGGAGAAGGGAGGTTTGGATTTCCCGGACTTTAAGAAATTTCAATTGAGTTCCTTACTATCTTATGTGGCTGACTGGGCCTGCCAAGACCTGCGATCATGTGGTTGGACATAGAGGCCTCCCAGGCAAAATGCCCCTTCATCAATTTGCTGTTTATGGACAAGATGAGGACTGTTACGGACCACTGCAGAAACCCAATTGTCCTTAACACAGTTAAAGCATGGAGAATAATGCAGCAAGGTGAGGGCAACTTACAAAAAACTTCCTCTTTCACACCCATAGTAGGAATGTTGCGATTCTGGCCAGGTAGACTCTGGCTTTACATTCTGGGAGTCGAGGGGAATCTCCCGTTTGGGAGATTTCTTTGATATGGAGGTTATGATGTCTTTCAAGCAGCTAAGTCGGAAATTTGAGCGACCTAGGAGAGACCTCTTTTGTTACTTCCAGGTTAGGGACTTTATACAAAAAAAACTGTATTGATGGTTAGTCCCTGTAAGTTGGATATGGAAAGGAGAGTGCTCCGGTCTACGGGAACTCTCTCAGTCAGCACCCTCTATCACTTGTTAGGGAATAATGTTATGAAAAACATTGAGTGGCTATGCAGAATCTGAACTCAAGAACTAGCAGTGGAAATCTCGTCAGAGATATGGGAGGATATTTGGGAGCACGTTAGGAAGATTTTGATTTGTAACAGGATCAACTGAAGATACTCCACAGGAGTCAGTTGGCACTGAAATTCATGACAGGAGTGTCCCCAGTGTGCCCCAAATGTAAAAGGGATGTTGGCACTCTGACCTATTGTTTGTGGTCATGCACAAGCTTCGCAGGTATTGGGATGCCATAATGAGCATTTTGGAACAAGTTTTAGGAACTAAGGTTAAGTTGGATCCAGTGTCCCTCCTTTTGGGTCTTCCAAATCTCCCCTCTTTGGACATGCGTGGGAAGAAATTGTTTAATATTCTTTCATTTTGTCAGAGGAAGAACATTCTAATGAGCTGGGTGTCAAAGAATCCCCCAGGACTTTCAGGCTGGCGTACATTAGTTATGGAGCATATCCCCCTGGACTTCCTTACAAGTATGGTGAACCAGAAAGTGGAACTGTTATCAGAACATGGCGGCCCTTTCTGAATTATATTGAAAGAGGCTTGTTGGCTATATTGATCAGGGCCTTTGTGTAGTCAGGAGTGCTATGTCTGGCGCTCTGGGAGGAAGAATCCTGAATAAATACGGGTGTGCTTACTAATGCTCCCAGTGGTGGGGTGCTTCGGTGGGATTACGATGTGTCTAGTAACTTAATTGAATATAATTTGTTACCTTTTTGTTTATTTTTTTTCCCTTTAGTTATTTATTGAATTGTAGTTTCTGTAAGGTTTTATATTTCTCTCTCATTTCAGTGATTTGTGGGATAGGAGTTTGTTTCCTGTTATTGTCATTATATTGTAAAATTGTCACACTAATTTGTAATGATTTTGTAATTTTGTAAAACACCTAAAATCTTTTTCTCAATAAAAATATTTACAATAATAAAAAATTAGAAGGAAGCATATGTCAGGTCTGGACAATAGGGATTGAGTGAATCCCTGTGCGGTATACTTAAGAGAGAAATCAGGAGGGCAAAAAGGGGACAAGAGGTAGCATTGACAAATAGAGTTAAGGATTCTACAAATACATTAAGGACAAAAAGTAAAAAGGAAGAGAATAGGCAGCCTATAGGTGGAGCCCCAGGAGATGGGGGAAAGATACTAAACAAATATTTTGCATCAATGCCTACTGTGGAAGAGAGCGAACATAGGGAAATAAGTAGCGACATCTTGAAAAATTTCCATATTACAGGGGAGGTGTTGTTGGACATCTTAAAATGCATAAAGGTGGATAAATCCCCAAGATCTGATTAGATGTACCCGAAAACTGTATGGGAAGCTAGGGAAATGATTGCTGGGCCCTTTGCTGAGATATAGTGGGCGGCACGGTGGCACAGTGGTTAGCACTGCTGCCTCACAGCGCCTGAGACCCGGGTTCAATTCCCGACTCAGGTGACTGACTGTATGGAGTTTGCACGTTCTCCCCGTATCTGCGTGGGTTTCCTCCGGGTGCTCCGGTTTCCTCCCACAGTCCAAAGATATGCGGGTCAGGTGAATTGGCCATGCTAAATTGCCCGTAGTGTTAGGTAAGGTAAATGTAAGGGTATGGGTGGGTTGCGCTTCGGCAGGTCGGTGTGGACTTGTTGGGCCGAAGGGCCTGTTTCCACAGTGTAAGTAATCTAATCTAATTTGTATCATCAATAGCCCCAGGTGAGGTGATGGAAAACTGGAGATTGGATAACATGGTGCCACTATTGAAGAAAGTGGTAAGGAAATATAGACTGGATAGCCTAACATTGGTGATGTGCAAATTGTTTGGGAGAATCCTGAGGGACAGGATTTATATGTATTTGGAAAGGCAAGGACTGATTAGGGATAGTCAACATGGCTTTGAGCGTGGGAAATCATGTCTCACTAACTTGATTGAGTTATTTGAAGAAGTTATGGAGAGATTGATGAGGCCAGAGCTAAATATGATCTATATGGACTTCAGTAAGGCATGGTGGACTGGTTAGCAAGGTTAGGTCACATGAAAGAGGGAGAACTAGCTACCTGGATACAGAACTGGCTCGAATGTAGAAGACAGAGGGTGGTGGTGGATGGTTGCTTTTCAGATTGAAGACCTGTGAATAGTGCTGTACTACAAGTCTCGGTGCTGGGTCCACTGCTTTTCATCATTTATATAAATGATCTGGATGTGAACATAGGAAGTATGGTCAGTAAGTTTGCAGGTAACACCAAAATTGGAGGTGTAGTGGACAACAAAGAAGGTTACCTCAGAGTACAACAGGATCTTGATCAGATGGGTCAATGGGCTGAGGAGTGGCAGATGGAGTTTAATTTAGGTAAATGTGGGGTGCTGCATTTTGGAAAGACACATCAGGGCAGCACTTGTGCAGGTTCATAGTTCCTTGAAAGTGGAGTCACGGGTAGATAGATACTGAAGAAGGCGTTTGGTATGCTTGCCTTTATTGGTCAGTGCATTGAGTTTAGAAGTTGGGAGGTCATGTTGCATCTGTACAGAACATTGGTTTGGTCACTTTTGGAATACTACCTGCAATTCTGGTCTCCCTGCTACTGGAAGGAGGTTATGAAACTTGAAAGGGTTCAGCATAGATTTAAAAGGATGTTGCCAGGGTTGGAGATTTTGAGCTATAGGGAGAGGCTGAATAGACTAGGGCTATTTTCCCTGGAGTGTTAGATGCGGGGAGGATGACCTTATAGAGATTATGAAAGAGGTTTATGTTCAGTTAAGTAGACAAAGTCTTTTCCCTGGGGTGGGAGAGTTCAAACGTAGAGGCCATAGGTTTAAGGTGAGAGGGAAAGAATTAAAAAGGGACCTAAGGGGCAGCTTTTTCACCCAAAGGGTGCTGCATGTATTGAATGAGCTGCCAGAAGAAATGGTGGAGGCTGGTACAATTACAACATTTAAAAGGCATCTGGATCAGTACAGGAAGGATTTAGAGGAATATGGGCTGGGTGCTGGCAAATGGTACTTGATTTATTTGTCGGGTTGGCCTGGACAAGTTGAACCAAAGGCTCTGTTTTGGTGTTGTATATCTCTATGACTCTCCTTAAAAATGTGAAAAATGCAGGAATACTACATGTCAGTGACTAAGAAAAGTTTTCTTATTTCAGGTGGTACAAAATATTCAAGGCTGATGAAGCCTCCTGATTGGATGTTAGTTAATCTTTCTTAAATGCTGACTGTCTGTTACAAAGTTGCAGCAAGTGTGGTCAGTGCTCAGTTGTAGCCTCTCCAGTGCTCAGTGTGATTCGATTAGATTCCCTACAATGTGGAAACAGGCCCTTCAACCCAACCAATCCACACCGACCCTCTGATGAGTAACCAGATGCATTTTCCTCTGACTAATGCACATAACACTATGGGCAATTTAGCATTGCAATTCACCTGACTTGCACATCTTTGGACCCACAACCGAATCACATGATCTGAGGAACTAGTTACAACTAAATATTGCTGAAGTATCTTACCTGATTTATAAAGAAAGTTTTTGTCACCATCTATATTTAAGACCTTATTATGTGCAGGAAGTAGCTCCTTGTTTAATCTACAGTCAACCTGCAAAATAAAAAAATATTTCTGTGGATTTGGATAAATGGAACACCAGCCCTGAATTCTGAATTTCTTTCACAGCTCTGATCAATGAATGAAATCAAAAATAGTTAGATGTTAGAATAAAATGAACAGATTTCTACAGTTTTGATGACAAGGACTAGCTGTGATTGAAGACCAACACATTTGTTCCAAAAAGATATGAAGCACTTCAATTCAGGTCAATATCACACAACTATAATCAAGATTCAAGGGTGTAAATTAAAATCTAAGATAGACAGATGAGAAGAGTTAAATAAAACATTTCACTGTCACCCCATCACAATGAATGACCTTATCACAACTGCAGCAGATGAGAAATGAAAATCTGGTGAATAATTACTTATTACGTCTGAAGAATTTGTCTGTTAAGCAAGTTAATATAAAACAAATAGTGAAACAGAAGTCATCAAAGTTTTGAAAAATTCATTCATGGGACGTTGGCATTGCTGGCTCAGCCAACATTTATTGCCCATCCGGGGCAGTTAAGAGTCAGCTACATTGCTGTGGATCTGGAGTCGCATGTTGTCCAGACCAGATAAGGATGGCAGTTTCCTTCCTCCTAAAGGACATTTAAAAGACAATTAGATATGTAAGAAATGTTTGGAGCGATATGGGATATGGGTCAAGTGCACACAGGTGGAACTAGTTTAGTTTTATATTGAAAACACTGGCAGGTGCAAGAGAATATTCTGGAACATGATTTGCAGTAGGAATACAAAAAGCAGAATGTTTCTGTGTAAAATGATGAGAAATTCTGAAACAGTATTGTTCAGAGGCTACGGCTGATCATGTACGTAAACATCAGAAAGTTAACATGATCATAGTCCAGCAGATAGGAGGGCCAGTGCTACATTGATTGTTACTGAGATTAGATTATGTTGGGAACATAAGCTTAACATCACAGGAAGTGGAATCAAATCAATGGGTTCAGGATGGTTTATATACAGAATAACAGATAGCCCAGAGTGAGTTACAGGCTGGAATCTAATTGTGGGGTTGAAGGTGGTTTATATACAGAATAACAGATAGCCCAGAGTGAGTTACAGGCTGGAATCTAATTGTGGGGTTGAAGGTGGTTTATATACAGAATAACAGATACCCCAGAGTGAGTTACAGACTGGAATCTAACCGAGGGATTTGGGGAGGTTTACATACAGAATACCAAATATCTATGAGTGAGTTACAGACTGGAATCCAATCGAGGGGTTTGGGATGGTTTACATACAGAATAACAGATATCTGGAAGTGAGTCACAAAATCGCGGAGTCATACAGTTATAGAGATGTACAGCACGGAAACAGACCCTTTGGTCCAACACGTCCATGCCGACCAGATATCCTAACTTACTCTAGTCTCTTTCGCCAGCACTTGGCCCATATCCTTCCAAATCTTCCTACTCATATACCCATCTAGCTGCATTTTAAATGTTGCAATTGTACCAGTCTCCACCACTTCCTCCGACAGCTCATTCCATTCACGTACCACCTTCTGAGTGAAAATGTTGCCCCTTTTTCATTTCTTTCCCCTCTCACACTAAACCTATGCCCTCTAGTTCTGGATTCCCCCACCCCAAGGAAAAGACTTTGTCTATTTATCCTATCCATGCCCCTCATGATTTTATAAACCTCGATAAAGTCACCCCTCAGCCTCTGATGTTCCAGGGAAAACAGCCCCAGCCTATTCAGTCTCTCCCTGGAGCTCAAGTCCTCCAACCCCAGCTACATCCTTTTATATCTTTTCTGAACCCTTTCAAGTTTCATAACATCCTTCCGATAGGAAGGAGACCAGAATTGCACGCAGTATTCCAACAGTGGCCTTACCAATGTCCTCTCCAGCTGCAACATGACCTCTCAATGCCTATACTCAAAACTCTGACCAATAAAGGAAAGCATACCAAATGCTGCTTTCATTATCTTATCCACCTGCCACTCTACTTTCAACGAGCTACGAACCTGTACTTCAAAGTTTCTTTGTTCAGCAACACTCCCTCGGACCTGACCATTAAGTGTATAAGTCCTGCTAAAATTTGCTTTCCCAAAATTCAGTACCTCGTGTTTATCTAAATTAAACTCCACCAAATGGAATAGAATTGAAGGTTTTGGGGTGTTTTTGAAACATGCGAGTCACACATACATGGAAGTGAGTTACACATTGGAATCTAATTGAGAGGGTTCCCAGCATATAATCCCAGCAGTGGTGAAACAAGCCCTTCAACCCAACAAGACCACACTGACCGTCAGAAGAATAACCCATCCAGACCCATTTCCCCACATTTACCTCTGTCTAATGCACCTCACCTACACATCCCTGAACACTGTGGGCAATTTTAACAGGGTTTGGATTGGATGGTTAATATACAGAATAACAGATACCCAGGAGTGCGATACAGACTGGAATCTAATCAAAGGATTGAGGTGGCTAATGCCAGTTACAGACTGGAATTTTACCAAGGAGATTCAGGATGATTATGTGTAGAATAACAGATACCCAGGACTGAGCTGCAAACTGCAATCAAATTGATGGGATTGGGCAATTTATGGACAGAGCAATGGGATACGAGAGGGAAGAAAGCAGAGGAGAAAGTACCCACCATGGATCAACTCAAAAATGAGCTGAGCCAGACAGGATTCAACTGCTGTATATGGAGGTTTCCATGTGTCCTGAAAGATGGGAGAGAAACAGGCAGATACTCACACTTTCTATGATGTTGCAGTCAAATATTTGAAGGACAGGGAATCCCGAAGCAGAGATGCAGAGTTAAACTCAGTTTAAACTCTCTCCATCACACACACCCACACACAGAAACTGAATATAATGTGGAGAAATGTCCATGTACAGCACAGATTTCCAAATCAACTCTGTGACAGACGAAAATCCCCGTTCTCAGCCCAGTCCACTCTTCCAGACCCAGGGAGGTTTTGTCCCTGACCCAGGGCAGGTTTCTGACTGGATATTATTACACTGCAACATGAAGGTACTGAGTGTAACAGTTTGCTATATCCCATCATGTTATCTACTTTGCTGTCAGTGTTTTGTGAATTATATTTAAATCATTGGCAGGTGGAACAGCATATACTGGAACGTGATTTGCAGGGGGAATAGAAAAAGTACAATGTTTGTGTTTAAAATGGTGAGATATTCTGAAACGGTATTGTCCAGGAGGGTTTGGCTGATCTTGTACATAAACATCAGAAAGTTAACATGATGGTAGAGCCAGCAGATAGGAGGGCAAGTGATACATTGACTGTTCTTGCCAGGAGGTTTCGCTAGGAACAAGAGTTTAACACGACAGGAATTGAGTTACAGATTGGAATCTAATCAAGAGGTTCAGGGTGTTTTATATACAGAATAACAGATCCCCAGGAGTGAGTTACACCTTGGAATCTCATCGAGGGGGTTCCGAGTGGTTCATATCATCCATCAGTGGGGAAACAAGTCCTTCAGCCCAACAAGACCACACTGACCCTCAGATGAATACCCATCCAGACCCATTTACCCCTGAACTAATGCACCTCACCTACACATCCCTGAACACTATGGGCAATTTTAACAGGGTGTGGATTGGATGGAATCCTTCCTGAAGAAGGGCTCATGCCCAAAACGTCGATTCTCCTGTTCCTTGGATGCTGCCTGACCTGCTGCGCTTTTCCAGCAACACATTTTCAGCTCTGATCTCCAGCATCTGCAGTCCTCACTTTCTCCTGGTTAACATACAGACTAGCAGATACCCAGGAGTGCGAGTTTGGAATCTAATCAAAGGATTGAGGTGGCTAACATACAGAGTCCCTTAAAAATGGAAGTCAGTTACAGATTGGGATTTTATCAAGGGGATTCGGGACGATTAAGTGTAGAATAAAGATACCCCGGAGTGAGTTACAGCCTGGAATCTAATCGAGAGTTCATTGTGGTTTATATACAGAATAACAGATACCCCAGA
The DNA here is from genome assembly GCF_020745735.1 of Hemiscyllium ocellatum. Lineage (NCBI taxonomy): Eukaryota > Metazoa > Chordata > Chondrichthyes > Orectolobiformes > Hemiscylliidae > Hemiscyllium > Hemiscyllium ocellatum. Next base: position 37,090,926 of record NC_083442.1, on the reverse strand, counting down.
GTGAGTTACAGCCTGGAATCTAATCGAGTGGTTCAGGATGGTTTATATACAGAATAACAGGTAGCCCGGAGTGAGTTACAGCCTGGAATCTAGTCGAGGGGTTCAGGGTGGTTTAAATATAGAATAACAGGTAGCCTGCAGTGAGTTAAAGTCTGGAATCTAATCGAGGGGTTCAGTGTGGTTCATGCACAACATAACAGATGGCCTGGAGTGAGTTACAACCTTGAATCTAATTGAGGGGTTCAGGGTGGTTTATATGCAGAATAAGATACCCCAGAGTGAGTTACAGCCTGGAATCTAATCGAGGGGTTCAGTATGGTTTATGTACAAAATAATAGATAGCCCGGAGTGAGTTTAAGCCTGGAATCTAATCAAGGGGTTCAGTGTGGTTTATATACAAAACATCATATACCCCAAAGTGAGTTACAGACCGGAATCTAATTGAGTGGTTCAGGATGGTTTATATACAGAATAACAGATACCCCGGAGTGAGTTACAGCCTGGAATCTAATCGAGGGGTTCAGGGTGGTTTATATACAGAATAAAAGATAGCCTGGAGTGCATTGCAGCCTGGAATCTAATCGCGGGGTTCTGGGTGGTTTATATACAGAATAACAGATAGCCCCTAGTGAGTTACAGCCTGGAATCTAATTGCGGGTTTCAGGGTGGTTTATATACAGAATAACAGATACCCCAGAGTGAGTTACAGCCTGGAATCTAATCGAGGGGTTCAGGGCAGTTTATATACAGAATAACAGATACCCCGGAGTGAGTTACAGCCTGGAATCTAATCAGGGTGGTTTATATACAGAATAACAGATAGCCTGGAGTGCATTGCAGCCTGGAATCTAATCGCGGGGTTCTGGGTGGTTTATATACAGAATAACAGATACCCCGGAGTGAGTTACAGCCTGGAATCTAATCAGGGTGGTTTATATACAGAATAACAGATAGCCTGGAGTGCATTGCAGCCTGGAATCTAATCGCGGGGTTCTGGGTGGTTTATATACAGAATAACAGATAGCCCCTAGTGAGTTACAGCCTGGAATCTAATCGCGGGTTTCAGGGTGGTTTATATACAGAATAACAGATACCCCAGAGTGAGTTACAGCCTGGAATCTAATCGCGGGTTTCAGGGTGGTTTATATACAGAATAACAGATACCCCAGAGTGAGTTACAGCCTGGAATCTAATCAAGGGTTATGTGAAGCTTTTTACGTGGAATAGCTTGTAACTGGGAGGGAGTCACAAAGTGGACTATTGGCCAAGTGGTTTCAAATCTTGACTCACATAAACGTAATGCAGTCACAAAATACACAACTTTACTGACTCCCCACGGTCCTAGTTTGAAGGCTATCCTCTGTTTTCCCCTTTCATTGAAGATATTTATACACCTTTTATAATGCACTGCCATTCTGATTACAGTGCTGCCTATCTCTCACTGTCTCATTTATCTTCAATCCTGTTGAAAGACACTGAAACCAACAGACACACAAAGTTCCAGAAAGAGCTTTGTTTAATTGCAGGTGCATTATTTTCTTTTATTTGTAGACAACACACAATTTGAACCCACAGAAGGTCAGTGTGGGATTTGAGAAACCCTTGAATTTGGGATGAGGCCTAGTCAGGCAGGATTCTGATCCAAAGCTGCAAATCAACAATTCAGTGGCTGAGCTATTTCAGGTTTTGTATAGTATGTTTCTCTCATATATTAGAAGCTTGGAAAGTAAGTCAGACCTTATTGGAATGTCACATTGTCTCTCCGCATTCACTGTAAACAGGTTCTGGGATTTGCATTTTAATCACCTTCAAAGAGCTGTCTCCATTTCCTATCTCTGCTAGCATCAATGAATGGAAATGGTTTTTGACACATTGCCCCCTCTCCCTTACTGAAAGTATTCCTGACACAAATCAGTCAGGCAGACATCTTAGATTTGTTCACAGCCACCATTTTACATCAGTACAACGATGACATTGAATTTCTAAATAAGGAAAAGCAAGAGAGACTGGCAACATCAATACGGTTTGAAAATATTTAACATTGAACACACACACACACACACACACACACACACACACACACACACAATCACACACGAACAGACAAAAATAGACACAGAATCAAACACACAGAGATACAGACACTTTCAAAGAGCTGTCTCCATTTCCTATCTTGCAAGGGAATTCATGTTTTGACGATGCATTCATGCAGGACAATAAACAGCTTTTGAGATTTTCCCCATTGTGACAGAAATTCAGCCCCATTCTGAAACTTGGAGAATTGTAACAGAACAGAAATGAACCAGCAGTTTTCTGTGTTCCTGCTCCCAATGTAACATTTGACCATTTAGTTTATCTTGGCTTCAGTCTAACATCCGCTGCAAATGTGTTGCTGGTCAAAGCACAGCAGGTTAGGCAGCATCTTTCAGTCTAACATCCAACAAGAATCACTTCACGGATCCAATAACAGATCCCCAGGAGTGAGTTACAGACTGGAATCTAATTGAGGGATTTAGGGTTTATATATAGCATATCAGATACCCAGGATTGAGGGACAGACTGGAATCTAATTGAGGAGTTTATGGTTTATATACAGCATATCAGATACCCAGGATTGAGGGGCAGACTGGAATCTAATTGAGGGGTTCAGGGTGGTTTACATACAAAATGACAGATAACAAGGAGTGAGTCACAAAATCGCGGAGTCACCCACACACACTCTCGTACACATGCACTCTCTTTCTCTTGCACCCACACACACACACACACACATGCAGTTTCACCCACACACACATGGAGGTACACAATTGCCTCTCTCACATGCCCTCACAAGCTCTCTCCCGCGTCCGCGTGCACACACTCTCACGTTTGCGCACTCTCTCTCTCTCTCTGTCTCTCTGTTTCACTGTCTCTCTCTCTCTCTCTGTCCCTGAATCTCTCTGTCTGTCTCTCTGTCTCAATGTCTCTCTGTCCCTCTGTCTTCCTCTCTTTCTGTCTCTCTCTGTCCCTCTCGCTCTCTGTCCCTGTATCTCTTGTGCTCTCTCTCTCTCTGTCTGTCTCTGTCTCTCGCTCTCTCTGTCCCTCCCTCTCTCTGTCCCTCTTTCTCTCTGTCCCTCTGTCTGTCCCTCTCGCTCTCTGTCTCTCTATCCCTCTCTCTCTCCGTCTCTCTGTCCCTCTCTCTCTCTGTGTCCCTCTGTCCCTCTCTCTGTCTCTCTCTCTCTCTCTGTCTCTGTCCCTCTCTCTCTCTCTCTCTCTCTGTCCCTCTCTCTATCTCTCTGGCCCTCTCTCTCTCTCTCTCTGTCCATGTATCTCTCGTGCTCTCTGTTTCTGTCTCTCTCTGTCTGACTCTCTCTCTCTGTCCCTCTATCTCTCTGTCCTCTCTCTCGCTCTCTGTACCTCTCTCTCTCTGTGTCCCTCCCTCTCTCTGTCCCTCTCTCACTCTCTCTCTGTCTCTCTCTCTCTCTCTCTGTCCCTCTCTCTCTCTGTCTCTCTGTCCCCCCCTCTCTATCTGTCCCCCCCTCTCTATCTGTCCCCCTCTCTCTATCTCTCTGTCTCTTTGTCCCTCTCTCTCTGTCGCGTTGTCTGTCTCTCTGTCTCTCTCTGTGTCCCTCTCGCCCTCTCTCTCTCTCTCACTTACTCTCACTGTCTCTCTTACCTGTATATATAACATTAAATAAATACAAATCTCACCTACACTCTATCAGTTAAATTAACAATAACACATCTGTGATTACATTCTTGTGACCCACCACATGTATGATTTTTAAATTAAGAGCCTGTAACATGACTCCAGCAAATTAGTCTCATATTCTTGTCTTTAAAACATTCTATGAATATAAGCAGATTATGATCCATGTACATAACCATCTCTGACACATTGTTCGTGACTTACACATTAAAATGTTGTAAGACCAGTACCAAACACAATAGTTCCTTTTCGATTGTGGAGTATTTCCTCTGGTGGACGTTCATCTTCTTCAAAAAGTAACAAACTAGCAGTTCAATCCCATCTTCATCTTCCTGTAGGAGTACAGGTCCAATTCCTATGTCACTATCATCGATGGCGACTTTAAAAGGTTTTGAAAGGTTTGGTGTAGTTAAAACTTGTTTGGTGATTAATATTGATTTTAAATGAACGAATGCCTCCTGGCATTGTTCTGTCCACCGAAACTTCATGTTCTTCTTCAGCAAATTGGTTAATGGTGCCACTACACTGCTAAAGTTTGGAACAAACTTCCGATAGAATCCGCTGAGTCCTAAGAATCGAAGTACCATTTTCTTTGAGGTTGATCGTGGAAATTCCTCAATGGCCTTCGTCTTTGATTTCCGTGGGGTCCACCTTCCTAGAACATCACCTCTGCTTCTGCAAGTTCAGTTTTGTTTAAGTTTATCACCAGTTTTGCTTCTCACAGATGTTCAAAGAGCTTGCCAATTGTACCATGTGATCTTTCCAGGACTTACTAAAGATCACTACATCGTCCAAATAGACTGCAGTTTGTAAACCCAACCACAACTCTATTCATGAGTCTTCTTCAGGTGTATTCTTCATTTCAAAGGGCATCACTTTAAACTAATACAGCCCACTTGGGGTTACAAATGCAGTATCTGATAAAGGTACCTGCTAGTAACCACGTATCAAGACCAACTTGGTGATGTAACTGTCTTGTCCTACTCTCTCGAAACAGTCCTCCAATCTAGGAATTGGATACGAGTATGAATTTGTAACGGCATTGACCTTTTGATAATCCACGCAGAATCATTGAGTCCCGTCTGGTTGGGAAACCAAGACGATTGGAGAACTCCAGTCGTGCTGGCTTGTTTCGATGATGCCCTCGTTAGGCATGCCCTCCACCTCGATGGGCATGACCTGTCCGGCTTTGAAAGGATTAAGCCAATAGGGGTGTTGTTTTATCAAAGCCGTATTCCCTATGTCTACTTCATGTACAATAGCATTAGTCCTCCCCATCTGATTCTTATATATATCCTTATAATGCAGTATCACATCTTTCAATTGCTTTCTATTCTCCTGGGACAGATAGCTTACTAACCTATCCCACTTCTCAAAGATTTCTTCATTTTTAATCTATTTTCAGGTACATCATAATTCGCATCTGAATTTGATTCCTCACTCTGCGAGGCAGTAACTAACACCTGTTGCTCCAGTTTTCTCATTAGTATAATACGGTTTCAGCATGTTCACATGGCATACTCAATAGCTTTTTTTTAATCTGGCATCTTTACTAAATAGTTCACCTGACTCAACTTTTTCTCAATTTAATAGGGGCAACGAAACCTGACTTTGAAGAGATTTCCTATTACTGGTAACAGTACTAACATGTCATCTCCACAGGAAAACGTCTGAGTCCTGGAGCTTTTATCTGCCACCCGCTTCATTCTACACTATGCCCTCTTTAACTGCTGTTTAGCTAACTCACCTACTCTATTTAGTCTCTCCCTCACCTCCAATACATAATCCAAGTGTGAGATCTCCAAATTGATCCTGTCAAATTTTTCTTTCATTAATTTCAAAGGGCCTCTCACTTCACGCTCGAATATTAACTCTAAGGGAATGAACTGAGTAGATTTACTTGGGGCATTTCTAATGGCAAACAACACAAATGGGCTACCTTTATCCCAGTCACTCGGGTAATCCTGACAGTATGCTCTCAACATGGTCTTCAAGGTCTGATGCCACCTTTCTAAAGCTCCCTGGGATTCAGGATGATATGCACTGGATTTAAAGTGCTGTATATCTAAGCTATCCATAACCTCCTTAAACAGCCTAGCAGTAAAATTTGACCCTTGGTCCGGCTGAATCTTTCTGGGTAGCCCGTATCATGTAAAGAGAGCTACTCACTCCTCTACCACCTTTTTTGCCTTGATATTCCGTAATGGAATTGACTCTGGAAATCTGGTAGACACATCCATTATGGTTAACAAATACTGGTTCCTACCTTTAGTTCTCAGGAGGGGAGCTACACAATCAATTTTAACCCAAGTGAAATGTTCTTCAAAGGCGGAAATTGGTAACAAAGGTACTGGTTTTATTACTGCCTATGGCATACCTACCACTTGGCATGTATGATACATACAGCAGAAGTTAACCACATCTTTGTGCATTCCAGGCCAATAAAAATGTTTTTTGTACCTTAGCCTGAATCTTTCGTACCCCGAAGTGATCTCCTACAGGTTTGTTCATGCTCTACCCATAACACCTCCTGTCTATATGCTACTGGCAACACAATTGGTGCACTTTGGCCCATTGCTCCTCTGCACTAACTTGCCATGGTCTCCATTTCTGTCTTACGATTCTGTTGTTCAGATCATAACCCTCCAGCATATTCTCTCCTCCTTTTCAGAGTGTGCATCGACATATATATCTTTCATTGTCTTGTGCTGTTGCAAGTCCCTTAGCCTTTCAGGCCTAAACACTTCTGTCTGACCCTCTGCCTATTCAGTTTTATCATGCACTAAGTGTATCCACTAACTGAACCTCAACTCCTTCATCTTTCTCTTTACTTTTCACTTTGTGCTGGGGATCTGGTTACCACACAGTCTGGGAAAATACCAGGATATTTCTGTTTTAACTCCTCAGTTTCTTGGTCTTCCTTGGGCTTCTCCACAACGAGGGATGTCACTCTCACCTTGGATCCTACTAAATCATTCCCAGGCACAAACTGAATACCTGGAACTGACATTCTGTCAATCACTCCCACAGTAACTTCCCCAGACCTAAGATGGCACTCCAACCTGATCTGACATAGAGGAATGCAAAATTTCTGACCATCAATCCCACAAATTACCACAACAGACAATAGACAATAGGTGCAGGAGTAGGCCATTCTGCCCTTCAAGCCAGCACTATCATTCATTATGATCATGGCTAATGATCCTCAATCAGTATCCTGTTCCTGTCTTATCCCCATAACCCTTGATTCCACTATCCTTAAGAGCTCTATTCAACTCCTTCTTGAAAGTATCCAGAGACTTGGCCTCCACAGCCTTCTGGGGCAGAGCATTCCACACACCCACCACTCTCTGTGTTAAGAAGTTTCTCCTCAACTCTGTTCTAAATGGCCTACCCGTTATTTTTAAACTGTGCCTTCTTGGTTCGGCACTCACCCATTAGCGGAAACATGCTTTCTGCCTCCACAGTGTCCAATCCTTTAATAATCTTAAGTCTCAATCAGATCCCCTCTCAGCCTTCTTATCTCAAGGGTATATAAGCTGAAAATGTATTGCTGGAAAAGCGCAGCAGGTCGGGCAGCATCCAAGGAACAGGAAATTCGACGTTTCAGGCATAAGCCTTTCATCAGGAATGAGGAAAGTGTGTCCAGCAGGCTAAGATAAAAGGTAGGGAGGAGCGATGGAGATGTGATAGGTGGAAGGAGGTCAAGGTGAGGGTGATAGGCCAGAGCGGGGTGGGGACAGAGAGGTCAGGAAGAAGATTGCAGGTTAGGAAGGCGGTGCTGAGTTCGAGGGATTCGACTGAGACAAGGTGGGGGGAGGGGAAATGAGGAAACTGGAGAAATCTGAGTTCATCCCTTGTGGCTGGAGGGTTCCCAGGCAGAAGATGAGGCGCTCTTCCTCCAACTGTCATATTGTTATGGTCTGGCGATGAAGGAGTCCAAGGACCTGCATGTCCTTGTTGGAGTGGGAGGGGGAGTTGAAGTGTTGAGCTACAGGGTGGTTGAGTTGGTTGGTCCGGGTGTCCCAGAGGTGTTCTCTGAAACGTTCCACGAGTAGGCGGCCTGTCTCCCCAATATAGAGGAGGCCACATCGGGTGCAGCGGATGCAATAGACGATGTGTGTGGAGGTGTAGGTGAACTTGTGGCAGATATGGAAGGATCCATTGGGGCCTTGGAGAGAAGTAAGGGAGGAAGTGTGGGCGCAAGTTTTGCATTTCTTGCGGTTGCAGGGGAAGGTGCCGGGAGTGGAGGTTGGGTTGGTGGGGGGTGTGGACCTGACGAGGGAGTCACGGAGGGAGTGGTCTTTTCGGAACGCTGATAAGGGAGGGGAGGGAAATATATCCCTGGTGGTGGGGTCCATTTGGAGGTGGCAGAAATGACGGCGGATGATACGCTGTACATGGAGGTTGATGGGGTGGTAGGTGAGAACCAGTGGGGTTCTGTCCTGGTGGTAGTTGGAGGGGCAGGGCTCAAGGGCGGAGGAGCAGGAAATGGAGGAGATGCGGTGGAGGGCATCGTCGATCACGTCTGGGGGGAATCTGCAATCCTGGAAGAAGGAGGCCATCTGGGCTGTACGGTATTGGAACTGGTCCTCCTGGGAGCAGATGCGGCGGAGACGAAGGAATTGGGAATATGAGATGGCGTTTTTACAGGGGACAGGGTGGGAGGAGGTGTGGCCTAGGTAGCTGTGGGAGTCAGTCGGTTTATAGTAGATGTCTGTGTTGATTCGGTCGTCCGAGCTAGAAATGAAAAAGGTCTAGGAAGGGGAGGGAGGAGTCTGAGACGGTCCAGGTGAATTTGAGGTCGGGGTGGAAGGTGTTGGTAAAGTGGATGAACTGTTCAACCTCCTCGTGGGAGCACGAGGCAGCATCGATACAGTCATCGATGTAGCGGAGGTAAAGGTGGGGGGGTGGTGCCAGTGTAGTTGCGGAAGATGGACTGTTCCACATATCCTACGAAGAGGCAGGCATAGCTGGGGCCCATGCGAGTTCCCCATTGGCTGTTTGCTCTATTGCGACATTCAGGAATGGCATTTTAAGGATTCCTCTAATTTGTTTCGTTTAGTGATGACAAAGGTGGATGCACATGGCAGACCCAAAGTTTGGGTTGGATGGTTAGCAGAGCTGTTTGTTTGAGTCTCTGCATTACTGCATCTGCTAAGAACCCTTATATTGGAGATCCCATGGGCGTTCTGTTGGTTTGTCTGCAGGTTTTGTTGTTGAAGGTAAAGTGGATGGTGAGGCATAAGTCCACTAGCTTGACGATCTTGTCCTTGCTGATGAAGCTGGTGCTGTTTGGTGTATGTATCTTTGGTTCTTCTAATAATGTAGTCAGTGTTTCCTTGGCCAGGTTCATGCTGATGGATGTGAGCAGGGCTATTATGTCAAAGGTGACTATTATTTCATCCTCTTCTATCTTTGATGATGATCAGGAATTCCTGGGCGCAGTGGATGGAGTGGCATGAGTCTTTGACTAAGTATTTTAGTCTTTGGCTAATTTATAAGTTGGTGTTCCAGGGAGCGAGATTATGGGTCTGCGGTGGGGGGGGGTTTCCTGGTTTGTGAATTTTGGGTAAAACGTAGAAGTGTGGTGTGTTGGATCCGTCTGGTATCATTTTTTGAAAGTCGGTCTTATTTATTTTTCCAGATTTCTGAAGTTTTTTAAGTAAAGCTGTGATTCAGTTCTCTAGTTGTGGAGTGGGGTCTATCGCCTCTTGTTGGTAAATCTTGGTTTCTGCAAGCAGTGCGTTCACTTTCTCAAAGTAGTCTCTTTGATTTAAAATGGCTGTCAATGTCCTTTGTCTGCAGATAGGATAACAATGATTTTTTTTAGTCCTCCTAGTGCTTTCCTTTCTTGTGTATTGCGTGTGTTGCCTTTCTTTTTCCTGCTTAATATTGGTGCGACTGTCTGTCTGATGGTTCAACTGTGACAACACATCCATCCTAAGACAAACCAAACAGAGACACACGCAATAATTCCTAGAAGCATGGCATTCCAAACGGAACTCCAGCAACAAACACATTGACTTGGATCCCAATTACCACCCCCTAGGAAAAAGAACAGGAAATGACATCACCACAGGGAATGATGTCACCAACTCAAGGAAACCTAAACACATAAGTAAAAAGCGGGGCATACTACCAGTGCTTTATCCGGAGGCGCACTGATGTTATCAAGTATGGTGACAAAACATCTGAAAACGAACCTTCCAGCTCAGTGAGCAAACCTACATCCAGAGTAATCTGTGAAAATTCGAGAGGCCAAGAACTATTTAAAGTAAAAATTAACAACTTTATTTCTTTAACAGAGAATGACTAACCAACAACTATTTACAACTCCTTCCTCTAACCTATCTTGTACCTTCTCTTCTATACTACTAGACTGATAAAACTCCCGAATAAAATTTTGAAATGGAAAATTAATAAATTTAACATTTACTGTGAAATCTGAAAGAGAATGCTTTTCTACATTTAATGCTGTGCTGACTGCTGAGTTCTGCATCCAGGAGACAGCTTGTCTTTGTTTGAACTTTGTAAACATTCAACCTGACCTTGCGACAGTTGAATTCAGCAAAAGCTGAGGAAAGCATAAGAACAGTTATGTTCATGACCAGGGGATGAAAAAATAACTTAGGTTTTCCCAGTCTTTGCCTTTGATATGAATGGTATAAGAAGAATGGTATAAGATCTGAATTATGCTCAAGAGCCCTTTACATGAGGCATCTGGCCAAGTGTATTGTGTAAGTTCTGCAGAATCTGAATAAAGTTCTTTTCTTTGCTCTTGCTAACAGTTGAGTCAAGTCAATTTAATTTCCACGACAGTAAACTAGGGGGCTCGTCCTGGAACCCCACAACTGGGTGGGATTCTGAAGATTCCCAGGAGGCGCAGGTGCCAGCACCTTGAAGGTCATCTCAAGCACTGAATTGCCCCCTTTGCGTGAGAGGACTGGGAATCTGTGGATCGCTCCAGCACCGGGGTTCGAATCGATTAGGGTTGGGATAAGAGTCGTAGCTTAAGTATTCCTACATAGACACTCATTCTAAGAATAAATGAATCAGGAAAAGGGCTCAGTAAACCCTCGCACGGTATTTGTGCAAATCTCAAGGGAAAGGATTGCAGTCTCTGCAGTGCTTAAGAGACAGCGAGTTTAAGGGTGGTTTTAGACTTGGAGCCAACAATGGCTGAGTTGGACCCGCCAAAAACGTACCGGGAACGTGGTTTCTTGGTTTACAAAAACAAGGCATTGAGGCTGACGTGCCCAATGCAAGAGGGGACATCCAGAGGTAAGAAAGCAAGTCAAAGGGAAAAGATAACAATACCGCGCGCGCGAGAGAGAGAGAGAGAGAGCTGAACACTTTTCCAGTTACGCTAAGAGCAAACAAAAAGAGGGTTCACAGAGGTCTTGGAATGGCCAACCAAAAATACATTATATTTTACAAAATAAATAATTACGGCTCAGAGTCGGTAAAGCAGTTAGAATTGTGTATCAAGGAATGTGGTTTTCTGGAGGGAGGAAGTTTTAGTAAAAGCCAGTTGGAAATATTGAGGTCGAAATTGGAAGAGAGAAGGAGAAACGGAAGGGAAAAACAGAACCTGTGAACTGGAGTGCTTATAACGTGTGGAAGGCTGAGGCTGATATCAGAGAAAGGAAATCTCAAGTAAAAGATAGATCAAATACATGTACAAACACCAGCACACATGCAGATGCACACGGAAAACAACCTAATGAAGCTGTGCAGTGCCTTAAGTCTATTTCAGATCCTGACCTTGATGACTGCCCTCCGAGACCTACAGCCCCCACTACGAGATGCGCCTGGCAAAGGTTCCAAGTCAGCAGCCGCCACCTCAGGGTCTGCTGAATCACCGGTAGCACTTCATACCCGCAACCTACTGAAGAAGCCCAAAAGAATGACGGCCACTCCAAGATGGAAAGGCATCCTGGGCCTTTTTGCAATCTCCCCCCGACGGATGATGAGTCAGACGTGAGAGTACTGGCGTACGATCATCTAACCAGGTAGTTTTGCAAGCCCCAATGGTTGAAGTTGCAGGTCCAGAAGAGCATCCAGTGTTGGTCCACCGACCATGAACCATGAAAGATCTGGAAAGTGTCTATGAGCAGTGCCTGACCGACGCAAAGTTGGAGGTAATAAGTTCAACGAAGAAGTGACAAAGTTCTGTACTGAGTTCCGTCCCACGTCATGAGAGGAGACGTCACCTGGGACGAAAACTGGGTGCCGATGTCACCAAAATCAAGTATAAATGGCCAGCCCTAAACATCCATGCCAGAGCAGCCAACCCACAAGCAGACGAGAATGGAGACTTTGATGCTTTTGTTGCAGCCGCCCGAAGGGAGGCATTCCCTGTGCAAATGGACGTGACCAAAATTGCAATGTGTAAACAACAAGGTGAGACAGTGTCCCAGTACCTTACGTGTCTCACTGAAGTCCATAACGCCCACAGTGGAGTGAGACCACCCGACAACATAACGGCGGCAGAAATCACGGCGTATGAGTTACACCTGAGGAACAGCTTCATCAATGGAATGAAGGACGAAATAGCGAAAAAGGTAAAGGACACATGTATTACCTGGGACATGGGAAAGCTGAATTTGATAGAACAATATGCGATACAATATGGCCCAAGAGAAGGACAAGCGGAAATTGAAGATGGAACAGCAAGCACACAAAGACCAGCTTACTCCGATGCAGACGGTTGCCCAGCCACTGGAAGAAGATGCTACAGGAAAAGGAAGCGGAAGAGACATTGGTAGAGATAGATCTGGCGGGTGCTTCGTTTGCGGAGCAATGGACCACTGGGCGAGTACCCACACAAACAGCCTCAATCGGCACTGGAGGCTGGACAGCAGGGTGATAAACAGGGGAAGGCTGAGGTGGAGATGGGCAGTCCACAAGGTACAGGTAAACCTCTTTCCTTTATGCTTGGCAATGAAGACTCGCTTATGCTAATCTCTTCTACTAACCTTACGGGCATTGAGACATATCCCACCTCTGTACTGAGCGCTGAGATTGCGAAGTATGGACAATATGTTCAGTCCATCACTGATGCATATAAATCGATGCCTACCTCTATGTTATATGTGGAAGGTACAGCAATCTTTTTGGTAGATACAGGGGCAGCATACTCAGTCCTTAAATCAAGCCAATTCAGAGAGTCAACTCCAATAAAGACAAATGGAAGGTTCCTGAACTCAATGGGTGCATCAGGAGTCGGGAAATGAGGGAGGTTTACCGCACCCCCATTTTGCGAAACCAGGAATGGGCAAACATTCCAATTCTCATTTGTTATCAGAATTCTGTTCTTTAAATTTAATGGCTTGAGATTGCATAGTGAGACTGGGGTTGGATTTGCTCAGTATTCTGATGGGCTTGCAGGTAATTCAAAGGGAAGATTTACCAGTGCAGGTTATAAAATACTACCCACGACCCCTGATGTATGTCTATGAGTGGCGATTAAGCCAGAGAGTGATAAGTTCAATGAGCGGTTCACTTGCCCTGGAAGCAAGTAACCATGTTAATCCTGTTAACACCGATTTCCTTGCTGGAGATATGCTGCACTGCATAGCACACATACACAGCGATGGCCTTGACGAACCATATGAGAAGGATTGGTTAAACCAGATCAGTTGTTATTGTGCAAATTTTATTAGAATGATCACAGATGTGTAGTCAGTGTGAACTTATCTAAGGTATCTGTAACAGCAAGCAGACCCTGTCTTTTTGAAATGGAAGGCTGCGCTCTTCACATCTCACTGGTGAAGGCGTCCAGTGATGGATGGCAGGATTTGGGACCATGAGTGCTAAAGGCACAAAGAACGAAAGATTGGGTCTTCAGGGACGATGTGGGTATCTGATTCAATGCAGATATGCGAACAAATAAGAAGAAACTAAATTAGCTAACTCAGGCAGATAGGACAGTCCAGGTAACGCCCGCTGGCCCTGAAATGCCTAGGAGGGTAGCCTGGTGTTTCCCTAAGATCGAAGTCTCGTACCCAAGATTAAAAAGGGTCCCGACTAAGGTGTGGGCAAAAGGTAAATATGATGTGGGGCTCATACAGGGCTGTGAACCCATAAGGATAACCCCGAAGTCTAAGTATTGTCCTTGCAGAGCATAATACCCGTTAAAACCCGAGGCCATGGAAGGAATTACTCCAGTCTTTGAATCCTTCCTAAAGGCTGGAATGATGATCCCCTGTGAAAATTCACCGGTGACAACCCTCATTTTTCCAGTCAGAAAGGCAAACATTCCTGGTGAACAGGAAGAATGGAGGTTTGTTCAAGACCTTCATGCACTCAATAACGCTGTTGTTCCACACGCCCCAAATGTTCCCAACCCCTACGATATTAGCTCAAATTCACCAAACAGTAAATGGTTCTCTTTTGTGGATTTAGCAAATACTTTCTTTAGTGTACCAGTGCACCCAGATTGTCAACTCTGGTTCGCTTTTTCGTTCAAAGAGAAATCATATACCTTCATGCGAGTTTGTCAAGGTTACTGAGAGTCCCCCACCATTTATAATGAGGCTCTATGCAGGAGTCTGGAGACTCTTGTTTTAACACTGCTGTCAGTGCTTCTGCAGCATGTAGACAATTGCTTAATAGCAGCACCAACAGAAGTCAAGAATGCCATTGTTGAATTAAAAAGGGCACTCCAAACTACACCTACACTGGGAATTTCGAATCCAAACAAGCTTTTTGTACAAATGATAGATGAGAAGCGTGGCTGCATAACATCTGTGCTGTTGCAGGATCATGGGCGAAAATTGAGGCCAGTAGCATATTTTTCAGTTAATCTAGACCCCATAGCAGCAGGATTGCCTAAATGCCTGCAAGCCGTGGCCGCAGCTGAAAAGGCTGTTGTAGCATCCAGGGATATAGTCGGCTATGGTGAATTAACCCTACTGGTCCCACATGCAGTATCCTTACTGCTTTCCGAGCAAAAGACCGCATACATGTCGGCAGCACGTTGGCTCAGATATAATACTGTGCTATTGGAGATGCCTAACATTACAATAGAGCGATGTAACGTCCTTAATCCTGCTAGCCTTCTCCCCACTGAAGGAGGTGGAGACCCACATGATTGTGTCGCTATAACTAATGAAATTTGCAGGATTCACCACTTCAGAATCCAGATGTTGAGTTTTTTGTGGATGGATCAGCATTCAGGAACAAGGAGACAGGCCAGAAGTGTGTTGGGTATGCTGTAGTGACTACTTACGAGATAGTCAAAGTGGGATCGCTCCCTTCTCATCTGGTGTTTCTGACTCTTACCAAATGATGATGTTCCCTTCGTCATTTTCACTGCACACCTGACAGCCTCTGTCAGCGCAAGCAGCAGAGCTGATTGCCTTGACTGAGGCCTGTAAATTGGCTGAGGGAAGGACAGTGAATATTTACACTGATAGCAGATACACATTCGGGGTAGTATATGAATTTGGAACCCTTTGAAAACACAGGGGCTTCTTGATCTCCACTGGAAAGCCCATCGCACACCGTGGCCTGATTTCTGACCTCCTACTGTCTAAATCAATCACTGTGTGTAAATGTAAAGCCTACACGACAAATAATGATTCTATTTCACAAGGCAATGTGAGGGCAGACTCAGCAGCAAGAATGGCAGCCCAGCAGCCGCCAAGTGATCAGACTGACATGTGTATGACAAAAATTTGTACCCCAACAGCAGACATACAGGAGTTACAGTCACAGGCCACACCGGAAGAAAAGCGTTAGTGGACGAAAGCAAGATGCAGTGTGAGGGAAGGAGTATGGTGTGGCCCCAATGGTAAACCCTGTCTACCACGATCATCATTATTTCCATTCTATGCCAAACTGACACACGGTAAGGGGAACGTATGATAGTATTTCGGCACACTGGTACATTAAGGGAT
The DNA here is from genome assembly GCF_020745735.1 of Hemiscyllium ocellatum. NCBI lineage: Eukaryota > Metazoa > Chordata > Chondrichthyes > Orectolobiformes > Hemiscylliidae > Hemiscyllium > Hemiscyllium ocellatum. The sequence continues at coordinate 37,075,332 of NC_083442.1, read as the reverse complement.
TTACTCCCAGAAATATTGTGAATGTTGTGCCATCTGTGCCAATAATAATGAGGGGAGGGGAATACAGATGAGTCAGGCAGCACACCCCCAATCCCAAAAACCCTTTGAACATTTACAGATGGATTTTACTGAACTAACGCCCAGTGAAGGGAAAAGATATTGTCTGGTAATAGTTGATATGTTTTCTAAATGGGTGGAAGCGTTCCCCACGTCTAAACAGGATGCCAATGCAGTAGCCAAGGCTTTGCTAACTGAGATAATTCTGAGATGGGGCATCCCTGAAAGACTTAGTAGTGACAATGGGATGCCATTTGTCAATAATGCCTTACAGCAGATCAGTGATTATTTGGGAATAAACATGAGACAATACTGTGCCTACACCCAGCGAGCGGTGGGACAATGGAAAGAGAAAATGCTACCCTAAAAAATAAATAGACAAAATGTTGTGAGGAACTAGGACATGGACAAAGGCACTTCCGATTGTGATAATGTATATGAGATCTATGAGGAGAGGAAGAGCTCATCTTAGCCCGTTTGAGATTTTGTTTGGTAGGCCGCCCAAAACAGGAATTGGCCCAAGACCTAAGGAAGACAGATAACAGGCCACTGTGAGGATGAGATGTTGTGTTACTGTATAAAACTCTCTACACTTTTGTCTCAAATACAAAATCAAATGAAAGCAGCATTACCCCAACCAGCAGAAGGGAAGCTGCATGACTTTGAACCTGGAGACTGAAAGACTTCAGGAGGAAAGACTGGAAGGCAAAGAGGTGGCTGGGACCGTTTCAAGTGCTCCTTACAACACAGACAGCTGTTAAGATTGCCAAAAGTGCCAGGTGGATACACACCAGCCATTGCAAGCGTGTAGCTGGGCCTGAGGAGACATCGGACAACATCGCAACCAACTAAGTGCAAGTAGTTATTAGAAGCCTCACACAAATATGGGGCTGCCCCAGCTCACACTGTTAGCAAGCATCCTGATAGGATTTTTCATAAAGGAAGAGGCTTTTGGGATGCATTCGCAGACGGTAATCTTAACGCAGGGTGCTAACGGGACCTTCACATGCAACCCATAGCCGTTTAGAAACCAGGACGACTATAAATGGGATAATAAATATTTGTGCAGGGATCCTTATGGTGCTGGTGACTGGCACTTAGTAGAAGCAACCACGGCTATAGGGACACCTGACATGGAGAATAGATATTCTACGATCAAGGTAGGAGATGCCAGAGCACGGATGATAATATCCAAGACTCAGAAGAGCGATGAGGGAGTCTGGTGGTGTAGAATAGATAGACCCTTCTCCGACATCTATAGGCAGGTGAATATAGTGGTACACTCGCCCCCCCTGAGATGCAGTGCAGAAGGTTCTACAGAAGATAGTAGCACCAAGGCCTGGCAAACAACCAAACCAGATCATGAACCTAACCCCAAACTGGGTAGAGGGCATTAATGTCACGCACAAACCCAAAGGGAGTCAACCGAGGCACAAGAGTGAGTCTAACCCTGTAGTGGCCCTGCAGGAGATAAATGGCGTAAATGGGAGGTGCGTAGGGCCATTGATAGATGTGAAGGGAACGGAGCATGTACATTGACCCTAATACAACATCAGAGATTTGATGTTGGCTATCCTTGTTGGATATGTTTGCACACAGCCCAACGGTGGACTGCCGAGCCAACCAGAGAGTCTGGCGAGAAATGATAGCTGTCTACTTCTGTGGGCGGCGACTATCCTGACCCTGATAGGGGAGTAATTAGGGCAAATCTCATGCCACCACCCGAACTCAAGGCTGACTGCAGTCCCAAAGCTGACACACTCCCGACCACAGCCTTCCATATAGTGGAAGGTAGGTGAGAAATGTGTATTTGCACCAATCGGGGAAGACTCACTTGGGGGTCTCCCAGTGTACCACGACGCTGTACTTGAACAATGACTCTTGCTCAGCAACTTATGCAAATGGTACGATCATAAATATTGCTTGTTCCTTTATTAATAATCAGACCATGGTGGCGGGTATAATATGGGCCTGTGGAGAGAAAGGGTATCACCATCTTCCTCTGGGATGGAAGGGGTGCTACTACTTCCACTGTCCACTGGCACAACAGTGCTCGTCCCAAGGGCCGGTAACAGACGCACCCGAAGGGACGTCCCACAGCATTGGAATGGGTACACATTCGCAGACCCCTGGACTACATCAGCAGCGAACATTGGGTGGTTGATTCTCCTAGGAGCAGGACCAACGGTGGCAATGAACAAGATTAATGGCCTCGCATATAGTGTATTACTGTTAGCAAATGAGACGGAGGAAGGCCTAGCACTCATTAACACTGAGCTAACAGCGGTTGGGGAAGCAGTGTTACAAAATCGGTTAGTGCTAGGTATACTGACAGCCAAGAGAGAGGGCGTCTGCAAAATGTTAGGTACTTCATGCTGTTTTAATATTCCTGATGAGTCCCAAAATATCACTAGTGTAATAAATCATATAAAGGCAGCGATACGACCACTTCCCCCAGCAGATGACTCCTGGTTCCGATGGCTCAGCTCCCTTTGGGGAGGAGGGGGGTATTGGATCCTACACGTCCTACTAGTTGTAGGACCGGTCTTACTCATAGCACTTTGTCTACCTGCCTACGCCGCTTGCTTATGAGGATAGTAGAATACCAAATGGTAAAATTATCAGTGGCCCCACAGCAGGAAGATCTGATTGCGTGGACCCCACCGTACCATGACGTTGACGAGTGTAATGTGTAAACATGGGATGTGTACAGGGCACACCAGAGCAAGTGACGATACCACCACAAAGCTGTGTTATAGGTAGGTGGTGTCTGAGAAAAGGCCTGGTGTTCCCTAAGCATTTCTTGATGTATAGCTACTCTGGCTCTGTAGTTATTGTGTTGCTGGAGTTGTCCTTGTTGTCATAAAATGACAAAAATGAGGAAAATGTAATGGACAATTAACAAATTTAACATTTACTATGAAATCTGAAAGAAAATGCTTTTCTAAATTCAATGCTGTGCTGACTGCTGAGTTCTGCAGCCAGGAGACAGCTTGTCTTTGTTTGAACTTTGTAAACATTCAACTTGACCTTGCGACAGTCGAATTCAGCAAAAGCTGAGGAAAGCATAAGAACAGTTATGTCCACGACCAGGGGATGAAAAAAATAACACCTTAGGTTTTCCCAGTCATTGCCCTTGAGAGAGTGATAAGAATGGTATAAGAAGAGTATCTGAATTATGCTCAAGGGCCTTTTACATGAGGCATCTGGCCGAATGTATTGAGTCGGTTCTACAGAATCTGAATAAAGCTTTTTTCTTTGCGCTTGCTAACAGTTGAGTTGAGTCAATTTAATTTCCACGACAGATTTATAAAACAAATCTTCTTATCTGAAAACCAGTCAGCTTCGGGTTCTTCTGTGCATTCCAGTCTTCTTCTTCTTGGGGATTCTGCTTCACAAGTTACTGATCAATGAAGATATCTTTAAGAGAGCTATTCTCTGGTAGTTTACAGATGTTGTTGGCTTGGTAGCTCTCCTCCTAACTGTTCAATTTGCCCCAGATTTATACCCCAAAGCATCAGATTGTGTCACTGGCTTTTAAGATTATCAATATTCTAAATTCAAACGTAATTGGAGTTTGGTACTTTTTTAGGGTATAATTTAAATTGATTGGCCTGATTCAAATCTGTTTTTGTCTCCAGGCAACCAGCTACCCCATGTTACATTGTATCTTATTGAGAACACTTGGTGCTATCACTGCTAGTTTTTAACCTTTTAACTCTCTTAAAGGTATAGTACATCCACATCTTCGTAACAATGATAAAAGGAGTAATGAGTCTGATTAAATACCAAAGGTTATGCTAATTACTAAATGGGTACGTACTTTATTTTTGTTTGCCATTGAGAGGAAGTTGTTGAGACACTGATTAGGCTGAAAATTAATAAAAAGGATGTTTTAGAAATGTTGACTGGACTGTGAAAATTACTAAGCCATCAACTTTTAGGCGGCACTTAGTCCTTATCGTTCTCTTCCATGCTTGTTCATGTTGCAGTCTAAGTGCAGCCAAATGGAATTAGTTTAGACTGGCATCATGGTCAGCATGGACATGGTGGCCCATGCTGTACCAATGTATGTTCCAAAGCTGCATCTGATGCATTGAGGACAGTGAGGTAAATAAGAATAGAAATTGAGGATGCACATCCCTTAACCTTGCAATCCTTTTGAGGGATGGTGCTATGATTCTGGAGAAATGAAGTGTTACACTGAAAAAACAGTAACTGGATAAGGCCAGCAATTATAGGTCATTCAGTTTAACCTCAGCGGTGAGAGAACGTTTCTGGAATAAAATTAACAGTCACTTGGACACACGTGAATTTAAAAAAACCCAACAGAGTTGGTTAAGAACAAATTTTATAAAGAAACACAATAATTTCCATGATGTTGCAATGGAGAGTTGATAAGAGTAATGCAGTAGATGTGGCAGGTAAAGTGCCAAATAATAAGAGTAGTCCACAGAATATAGGAACAGGAGTAAGAGCAGTCAATCCATTTAACCCCTCCAGCTATTCTGGATCATAGATGGTTATCTCTTCAATGCCATTTTCCCAGACCAGGTAAGGATGGCAGTTTCCTTCCCCTAAAGGACACTTAAAAGACATTTAGATAAGTACATGAGTAAGAAATATTTGGAGGGATATGGGCTAAGTGCATACAGGTAGGACATGTTTTTTTAATTCATTCTTCGGATGAGGGCATCACTGGCTAGGCCAGCATTTATTGGCCATCCCTAATTGCCCAGAAGGCATTTACGAATCAACCACATTGCTGTAGATCTAGAGACCAGATCAGGCCAAACCAGGTAAGGATGGCAATCTCTTTCCCAAAGGACATTAGTGAACCAGATGGGTTTTTCTGACAATTGGCAAACAATTCAAGGTAATCATTAGACTCCTAATTCCAGATTTTTTTGAATTCAAATTCGAGCACCTGTCACGATATGATTTAAACCCTGATCTCCCGAACATTACCCAGTCTCTGGATTATCAGTCCAGTGATAATACCACTACGTTAAGCCTCCCCTAACGTTGTTGGTCTCCAGAAGTCTATCCATTTTTACCTTTAACCCACTAAAGAATGGAGTTTCCACAGCTTTCTGGAGCAGAGAACTTCAAACATTCACTGCATCCTGAGTAATCATCACCTCTTTATCACAGTCTGAAATGGCCTGCCCCTCATTCTGAGATGATATCTCTTGGCTCCAGAGTCTTACACAAGGAGAAACATAATATCTCTACCACTTTGTCACACTCGAAGTATTTAATAATTTTAATGAGACCCACTACTCATGCTTTGAAATTCTAGGGAATACAGACCCAGCTTCCTTAATCTCTCCTGATAAGACTATCTCCATGAGAAAACAAAACCACAAAATATGACCAGAAAATAATTGAGGGAATAAATAAACTATGGGGACAAACTAGCAAGTAATATAAAAAATAGACAGTGAAGCTTCTTTAAATATAAAAAAGGAAGAGAGGTCAAAGTGAACACAAGCCTCTTTACAGAACAAGACTGAAGAAATAATAATGGGGTTCAGGAAATGGCAGAGGACTTGAATAAACATCTTGCATCAATCTTCACAGGAAAGGACATTTATAACATTCCAAAAATACTAAATAATCCGAAGATGGATGAGGAGGTTGAGGGGTAGGTTAGTAAATTTGTCGATGACACATAGGTTGGAGGTGCCATTGATAGTATCGAGGGATTTTACAGACTGCAGCGCGATACAAACAGGATGCAGAGCTGGGCTGAGAAATGGCAGATGGAGTTCAACCTGGGTAAATGTGAAGTGATACATTTTGATTAGATTAGATTGGATTCCCTACAGTATGGAAACAGGCCCTTCAGCCCAACAAGTCCACACTGATCCTCCAAAGAGTAATCCGCCCAAACCCATTTACCTACTCTATATTTAGCCCTGACTAATGCACCTACCACTATGGGCAACTTAGCATGACCAATTCACCTGGCTTGCACATCTTTGGATTGTGGGAGGAAACCGGAGCACCCAGAGGAAACCCACACAGACATGGGGAGAATATGCAAACTCCACACGAGAGAGTCACCCGATGTGGGAATCGAACCTGGGTCCCTGGCACTATGAAGCAGCAATGCTAACCACTGTGCTGCCCCTTTTGGAATGTTGAACTTGAATGCTGAATATAGGATTAAAGACAGGATTCATGGCAGTGTGGAGAAACAAAGGGA